>NC_068938.1:75616815-75726815 GCF_016801865.2 Culex pipiens pallens | reverse complement strand
GTCTTTGTTTTCCCCCCGATTGTGTGTGTATTTCGACCCGGACGATTCCGCGATTTTGACAGTTGCTTTGGAGAATTTGAACGTTGTGCGTCGCAGGCAACACGCCGGATTTTCGTTGCCGTTTCCGTCTTTGTTTTCCCCCCGATTGTGTGTGTATTTCGACCCGGACGATTCCGCGATGTTGACAGTTGCTTTGGAGAATTTGAACGTTGTGCGTCGCAGGCAACACGCCGGATTTTCGTTGCCGTTTCCGTCTTTGTTTCCCCCCCGATTGTGTGTGTATTTCGACCCGGACGATTCCGCGATGTTGACAGTTGCTTTGGAGAATTTGAACGTTGTGCGTCGCAGGCAACACGCCGGATTTTCGTTGCCGTTTCCGTCTTTGTTTCCCCCCCGATTGTGTGTGTATTTCGACCCGGACGATTCCGCGATGTTGACAGTTGCTTTGGAGAATTTGAACGTTGTGCGTCGCGGGCAACACGCCGGATTTTCGTTGCCGTTTCCGTCTTTGTTTTCCCCCCGATTGTGTGTGTATTTCGACCCGGACGATTCCGCGATTTTGACAGTTGCTTTGGAGAATTTGAACGTTGTGCGTCGCGGGCAACACGCCGGATTTTCGTTGCCGTTTCCGTCTTTGTTTTCCCCCCGATTGTGTGTGTATTTCGACCCGGACGATTCCGCGATGTTGACAGTTGCTTTGGAGAATTTGAACGTTGTGCGTCGCAGGCAACACGCCGGATTTTCGTTGCCGTTTCCGTCTTTGTTTCCCCCCCGATTGTGTGTGTATTTCGACCCGGACGATTCCGCGATGTTGACAGTTGCTTTGGAGAATTTGAACGTTGTGCGTCGCGGGCAACACGCCGGATTTTCGTTGCCGTTTCCGTCTTTGTTTTCCCCCCGATTGTGTGTGTATTTCGACCCGGACGATTCCGCGATTTTGACAGTTGCTTTGGAGAATTTGAACGTTGTGCGTCGCGGGCAACACGCCGGATTTTCGTTGCCGTTTCCGTCTTTGTTTTCCCCCCGATTGTGTGTGTATTTCGACCCGGACGATTCCGCGATTTTGACAGTTGCTTTGGAGAATTTGAACGTTGTGCGTCGCAGGCAACACGCCGGATTTTCGTTGCCGTTTCCGTCTTTGTTTTCCCCCCGATTGTGTGTGTATTTCGACCCGGACGATTCCGCGATGTTGACAGTTGCTTTGGAGAATTTGAACGTTGTGCGTCGCAGGCAACACGCCGGATTTTCGTTGCCGTTTCCGTCTTTGTTTTCCCCCCGATTGTGTGTGTATTTCGACCCGGACGATTCCGCGATTTTGACAGTTGCTTTGGAGAATTTGAACGTTGTGCGTCGCAGGCAACACGCCGGATTTTCGTTGCCGTTTCCGTCTTTGTTTTCCCCCCGATTGTGTGTGTATTTCGACCCGGACGATTCCGCGATGTTGACAGTTGCTTTGGAGAATTTGAACGTTGTGCGTCGCAGGCAACACGCCGGATTTTCGTTGCCGTTTCCGTCTTTGTTTCCCCCCCGATTGTGTGTGTATTTCGACCCGGACGATTCCGCGATGTTGACAGTTGCTTTGGAGAATTTGAACGTTGTGCGTCGCGGGCAACACGCCGGATTTTCGTTGCCGTTTCCGTCTTTGTTTTCCCCCCGATTGTGTGTGTATTTCGACCCGGACGATTCCGCGATTTTGACAGTTGCTTTGGAGAATTTGAACGTTGTGCGTCGCGGGCAACACGCCGGATTTTCGTTGCCGTTTCCGTCTTTGTTTCCCCCCCGATTGTGTGTGTATTTCGACCCGGACGATTCCGCGATGTTGACAGTTGCTTTGGAGAATTTGAACGTTGTGCGTCGCGGGCAACACGCCGGATTTTCGTTGCCGTTTCCGTCTTTGTTTTCCCCCCGATTGTGTGTGTATTTCGACCCGGACGATTCCGCGATTTTGACAGTTGCTTTGGAGAATTTGAACGTTGTGCGTCGCAGGCAACACGCCGGATTTTCGTTGCCGTTTCCGTCTTTGTTTCCCCCCCGATTGTGTGTGTATTTCGACCCGGACGATTCCGCGATTTTGACAGTTGCTTTGGAGAATTTGAACGTTGTGCGTCGCGGGCAACACGCCGGATTTTCGTTGCCGTTTCCGTCTTTGTTTTCCCCCCGATTGTGTGTGTATTTCGACCCGGACGATTCCGCGATTTTGACAGTTGCTTTGGAGAATTTGAACGTTGTGCGTCGCGGGCAACACGCCGGATTTTCGTTGCCGTTTCCGTCTTTGTTTCCCCCCCGATTGTGTGTGTATTTCGACCCGGACGATTCCGCGATGTTGACAGTTGCTTTGGAGAATTTGAACGTTGTGCGTCGCGGGCAACACGCCGGATTTTCGTTGCCGTTTCCGTCTTTGTTTTCCCCCCGATTGTGTGTGTATTTCGACCCGGACGATTCCGCGATGTTGACAGTTGCTTTGGAGAATTTGAACGTTGTGCGTCGCGGGCAACACGCCGGATTTTCGTTGCCGTTTCCGTCTTTGTTTCCCCCCCGATTGTGTGTGTATTTCGACCCGGACGATTCCGCGATGTTGACAGTTGCTTTGGAGAATTTGAACGTTGTGCGTCGCGGGCAACACGCCGGATTTTCGTTGCCGTTTCCGTCTTTGTTTTCCCCCCGATTGTGTGTGTATTTCGACCCGGACGATTCCGCGATGTTGACAGTTGCTTTGGAGAATTTGAACGTTGCGCGTCGCGGGCAACACGCCGGATTTTTGTTGCCGATTTCGTCTTTGTTTTCCCCCCGATTGTGTGTGTTTTTCGGTCCGGGCGGTTTCGCGTTTTCGCATTTTAGTTGGTTTTATCTTTCCACAGCCGGCTGTCTAAGATTGAATCATTTATGCTAAACTCAACACCAAATAACCGGGAATAGTCTCATCCGCATACTCCGACTGTTTGCCTTGAGAATGCATAATACATCACACCATTAAACAAAATTTATTGATTATTGGGTCGCATCATCATCCTCTATGTTGAATCCTGGCCATTACCCTTACCCACTAACAAAATCCCAAGTAGAAGTAGTTTTCCGGCACACGTGGGGGTGTGGATATCGTATAGAACCCACCCTTTGTAGCAACCTGTGCTAACTAACATTCCCGTCCCAATCCCCCGAGATCTACAAACTGACATGGCGGGCGCCGTTGGTGGCCAACGACTGTTACCTATTTGCTCCAGATCTAGTTTTATTGATCTTGATGTTTTATCTTTTCAGCGCATTCATACATGCTGTTGATAAGGGAAACACCATTAGATCGTTCAAGCGTATGGTCGGTTGTGTTGATAGGATATTACGGTCCTGTTCAGCAACGGAGAAGGACAACCATGGGTGGTCTCTCATGCTCATGCTCATGCTCATGCTCATGCTCATGCTTTAAAGATTTAAAGATTTAAAGATTTAAAGATTTAAAGATTTAAAGATTTAAAGATTTAAAGATTTAAAGATTTAAAGATTTAAAGATTTAAAGATTTAAAGATTTAAAGATTTAAAGATTTAAAGATTTAAAGATTTAAAGATTTAAAGATTTAAAGATTTAAAGATTTAAAGATTTCTCGATTAAATTTTCAAAAGGTCCTATCTGCATAGGAAATCCATGAGGGATAGGTTGTTTTGAAAATTTACTCTAGATTTAAAGATTTAAAGATTTAAAGATTTAAAGATTTAAAGATTTAAAGATTTAAAGATTTAAAGATTTAAAGATTTAAAGATTTAAAGATTTAAAGATTTAAAGATTTAAAGATTTAAAGATTTAAAGATTTAAAGATTTAAAGATTTAAAGATTTAAAGATTTAAAGATTTAAAGATTTAAAGATTTAAAGATTTAAAGATTTAAAGATTTAAAGATTTAAAGATTTAAAGATTTAAAGATTTAAAGATTTAAAGATTTAAAGATTTAAAGATTTAAAGATTTAAAGATTTAAAGATTTAAAGATTTAAAGATTTAAAGATTTAAAGATTTAAAGATTTAAAGATTTAAAGATTTAAAGATTTAAAGATTTAAAGATTAAAAGATTTAAAGATTTAAAGATTTAAAGATTTAAAGATTTAAAGATTTAAAGATTTAAAGATTTAAAGATTTAAAGATTTAAAGATTTAAAGATTTAAAGATTTAAAGATTTAAAGATTTAAAGATTTGAAGATTTAAAGATTTAAAGATTTAAAGATTTAAAGATTTAAAGATTTAAAGATTTAAAGATTTAAAGATTTAAAGATTTAAAGATTTAAAGATTTGAAGATTTAAAGATTTAAAGATTTAAAGATTTAAAGATTTAAAGATTTAAAGATTTAAAGATTTAAAGATTTAAAGATTTAAAGATTTAAAGATTTAAAGATTTAAAGATTTAAAGATTTAAAGATTTAAAGATGAAGATTTGAAGTTTTGAAGTTTTGAAGTTTTGAAGATTTGAAGATTTGAAGATTTGAAGATTTGAAGATTTGAAAATTTGAAGATTTGAAGATTTGAAGATTTGAAGATTTGAAGATTTGAAGATTTGAAGATTTGAAGATTTGAAGATTTGAAGATTTGAAGATTTGAAGATTTGAAGATTTGAAGATTTGAAGATTTGAAGATTTGAAGATTTGAAGATTTGAAGATTTGAAGATTTGAAGATTTGAAGTTGAAGATTTTGAAGATTTTGAAGATTTTGAAGATTTTGAAGATTTTGAAGATTTTGAAGATTTTGAAGATTTTGAAGATTTTGAAGATTTTGAAGATTTTGAAGATTTTGAAGATTTTGAAGATTTTGAAGATTTTGAAGATTTTGAAGATTTTGAAGATTTTGAAGATTTTGAAGATTTTGAAGATTTTGAAGATTTTGAAGATTTTGAAGATTTTGAAGATTTTGAAGATTTTGATGATTTTGAAGATTTTGAAGATTTTGAAGATTTTGAAGATTTTGAAGATTTTGAAGATTTTGAAGATTTTGAAGATTTTGAAGATTTTGAAGATTTTGAAGATTTTGAAGATTTTGAAGATTTTGAAGATTTTGAAGATTTTGAAGATTTTGAAGATTTTGAAGATTTTGAAGATTTTGAAGATTTTGAAGATTTTGAAGATTTTGAAGATTTTGAAGATTTTGAAGATTTTGAAGATTTTGAAGATTTGGAAGATTTTGAAGATCAATCATTAAACATTTAAGAAATCGTCACCCTGGTGCCTGCTTCACGCTTCGCGGAAGAATTCCTCACCTTCCAAACCAGTTTCAATTACCGTTCCGCCCATGCCCATGAAGGTCGTCATATTTTCATCTGCTTCCTTCACGATGTTCTGGCTCCGTGAATTTCCGCCCCACTTCCACCAATCCCAAATGGCTCTCGAGTCCGGGTGGCCCAATGATGCTTGACCGACCGACTCTTCACTATTCTGAGGGTGGTGGCAAAGTCCGGCCATCCGTTTCGTCCTTCCGCTAGTCACGGTTGTTGGTGAAGTCACCCTCCTACATTTTTTGTCGTCTTCCTGCTGTGTGACACAATGTCAACTTGCTGAAAGTTCAATTGTTTCATTGATTTTTCATTTCCGCTTGCTTCCTTCGCCGCTGCGCCCTTCCGTCAATTTGGTCGATTAAAGTTTGACGTCGTGACCATTGGATTTGTCTCATTTATTTTTAAATTGACTTTTATCAAAATATACATATTAGCTTCGTGGATTTTGGGGGCCCTTTTTGAGGGTAGAAGTTGTGGTTGCGGTTTGGGGGCGGTGTCGCTGGTATTAAAGATTAATGGCCTGAAATGGTTTCGGTGTTATTGTCGGTTTTCAGAAGTTTGCACTGATGTACGATAATGATTCGGACAAAAAAAAAAGATATTGAAAATAACAAAAAAAAATTTGTTCAATACTTTGACAAATCATGTCTGAAATCACTTCAGTGAAGTACTTCAAAACTACTACCACAAAGCATTTATCCATAAATTTCCAACTACCGTGATTGATGATTATCTGAATAGGATAATTCAATGGCTCTTTCAGAGCCCTTCGCCAGTAAGTGCACTCACCACGGTTGAGAAATGGATACTGCCATTATCGAGCTCTTTATGGGGTCTGTAATCAATTTTCCCTTGCAAATTGAACGGCACTATCTACCTCCTGACCCTTCCCAGGAGACGACCATCAAAAGGTCTGACCACACTGCCAGCAAGAGGAAAACACTACCCTGGTAGTAATATTTGCTTAACCCGATTTTATTGTACGCTGTCAGGGAAGATTTACTGAGCGACATTTGAGGTTGAAGCGATTGCAGCAAAAAAATAAAAATAGAAGCGAACGCAACGTCGACATCTGAAAGCTCTGCGCTGAATGTTGGCGAGAGTGCGGAGAATGGGAAAATGCATTTTTCACTGCAAACTTGCTTTTAACGGTGGAACAATAGCGTTCGGGCGAGTATAAACGAGTTTAAAAAATCGGTGATGGTCAATCCGAGATGCACTTTCGGTGGTAGAGCGTTGTTTAATAACATAATCAATGAGCTGTTTGGCTAGGTAATTGAACAAGAGTGGGTAAGTTAATGGATGATTGGAAAGGTTGGTCGTGTGGAACAATCGAATAGATTTGCTCTTTGAGAAATAAAAAAAAAGGTTTCGAAGCAAATTCACTGGAACTCTTGACAAAGAAATTTTAAGAGTAGTACCTTCCTATTCACATCAATGGATTCTTATAGAGGGAGTGTAGTTCAATTAACAACGTAAGAATAAAGCTCTCCATTGTCAGCTAGAATTTTTGATCAAACTAAAAAACTCTCGGAACTTCTCTTTGAATTGTGGTTTGGTTGAGCGTTTTAGCAGAATGCATTACTGTGAATACAAAGAGACGAGTTGTTCCTTTTAATTCCGCTATATATTTTTAATATCTTGACAGATACGTATTTCGTCTACTACTTGCAGACTTCATCAGTGTTCTGTTCTCGACTGAAGGTTCATCGCTGGTGTATCCATATTTGTGGTTACTGTAGGTACTACCTCCTCGTTCTTCTTTTGTGCCTGTATAGGTAACAGCTTAAACAGCCACGTCGAGCCGTTACCTGAATCCTTGTTGAGTAAACGTTTGTTGCCTGCCTTGAAGATTTCCAAACTTTCGGCGACAGCCAGCTTCGATGGGTTTGTGATGTGTCTTAAGATGACCGCGTCGCTCGTTGTGATGTTATGTTTTTCCTCGATGGTGTGTTCGGTTACTGCTGACTTGAAATGGGGGACAAATCCTTTCCGTATTTCCTCCTTGGCAATTCTGACATATGTGTTTATATGCTCATCCAACCTGGTTTGCAGCAATCTCTTAGTTTGTCCAATGTAGCTCATATCACAGTGGCCGCAGGATACCTCGTAGATGCCGGGTTTGCCTAAAGTCGGTATGGGGTCTTTCGTTGAACCTAAGATGGATTCCAACTGGCTGTTTCTACTGCTGAACACTAAATCGATGCCAAATTTAGCCAGTTTTTGTCGTAATGGGCGTGTTATCCTGTAGTCGAATTCTACTGCTGCTCTTCGCAGTGGCTCTACTGATGGCGTAAGGGTTGTGAGTGAAGTTCTGTGCAGTTTTCTATCCTTCTTATCGATGATTGCTTGGATAGTTGTTCTGCTGTAACCGTTGATTTCCGCTGTTTCAAATATGTACTCCAATTCTTTCTGTTTTCCTGCTTCGCTGAGGGGTAAAGTTGTCATCCTATGTATGAAATAATGATATGCTGCCATCTTATGTTGGAATGAATGGTTTGACGTGGCTGGGATTGTTCTTCTGGTGTTTGTTGGCTTCCTGTAGATCTCGAAAGAAAACGAAGATGGGCAACCTGGTTCTCTTAGGATCAGGATGTCTAAGAAAGGTAACTTTCCTTCGACTTCCATTTCGTAAGTGAACTTGATGCTCCTTCGTGCACTGTTTATGGTGTCCAGTACCGTTGTTAGTGAATCCCTTTTGATGATACAGAAGACGTCATCTACGTATCTCCACCAACGTTCTGGTAGTAGGTTTTTGGTTTGTAGTTCGTGTTCCAAAGCTGCCATATAAACATCGCTCAGGAACGGTGACAGTGGGTTACCCATCGATGCTCCCATCTTCTGTTGGTAGATGCAATCCCTGAACTGGAAGTAGCTCTGTTCCATGCATAATTTGACGAATGTTATATACTGGATCGTTTTTTGTCTCCATGGTTCTCCCTCGTATTGTGATTGCAGCCAATCCCGTAGAGTTCCTATTGCGTTTTTTACTGGTATGCTTGGGAACAGTGCTGTTACGTCGAAGGAAACCATTATTTCATCCTCAGCTATCGGTCCCGACTCTAAGAGCTCCTTTGTGAACACCTGCGAACTGATGATCGAACGGCTCGGGAAGGGTTTCGGCATACTCTTGAATTCCTCGACAAGCCACTTTGCGATCCGACTGGTTGGGGCATCCACTGCTGAAATGATTTCTCGCATCTCGTTGCCTGGTTTATGCACTTTAGGTAGTGCTTTAATTCTTGGTAGAGTTGGGTTCGGTACTCTCAACGATTTTGCAGTTTTCCCAACCGATTTCAAAAGGCCTGCACATTCTTTGAAGGTGTTCTCTACTTTTTTGACCATATCGATTAGCGTATATCCTCGTTGTAGTGAATATTTTTCCCTGTTTCCGAGTTTCTCAAGAAGTTCCTTGTCGTATTCGTCCCGATCCATGATTACTACCCGGTTTCCCTTATCCGCTTTTAGGTAGTACACGGGTTTCTCCTTGAGTTCCTTCACTACTCGTACTTCGGCGTTGTCCTGGTGTTTTGTTGTTGCTTCTCGTATTAATTTGGATACCGACGGTATCATACCGTCATCTGACGCTGTTGATTTGTGCTGGAAGGAGCGGGGGAGGTTTTGTCTGTTTTTCATCGATGCTGTTAGCATTGATAACAGTTTCGATGTCAATAACAATGTTTTCCAGGTTTGGTTTTGATGATACCGCGTACTTAAGACCTTTGTTGAGTAAAGTTAACTGTTCTTCTGAAAAAGTTTCAGAAGAACGATTAACAACGAACTCTTCTAAGGGTTTAACTACTGGTTTCATTGTAGGGGCAATGTGGGAAATCAGTTGTCGGAATTTGTTGTCCAGTATCTTGCGTTTCCTTTCCGATTCGCACTTCTCGGCTACCTTCACCTTCGTCAAAAAGGCTTCGAATTCGATGGGGAATTCTTTGGCTAGTTTCAGATGGAGTGAATAGCATTCGAGAGTTTTGATACTCAGTCTACCGTAGAGTTTTTTTTTTTTTTTGATGCTCTCTTTGACAAGCTCTAACTCCACCCTCCGGATGATCTTGCTGTCCGTATGACCCTTCGTCCTAATCTTGTGGCTAGTTGGTGTAACTCGGTGTTCGACGCATTTTTTCAAAAAGGCGATGTCTTTGTGGATACCTGCGATGATTTTCTTCAGTCCGATGAACTTGTTGTGCTCCGAAGGCTTGGTTGCCATGCTCTTTGAACATCGAGGGCATAATGCATCATCCGTTCAACATAATTTCAAGTTTTTCTTGAGAACATTTTTCTGTTCGATTTGGTGTCTTCAATAAGGTGTGTGTGTGTGTGGTCCAATCCAATACCCGCTAACCGGTAGCGATATTATGGGAAAGTATAGTTTGTATCAGACTTTGTATATGCCGAATGCTGATACAACTTATCTCAGTCCCGGGTATTAGGTGGTGATAGCCCTCGCGCTGCTTCCAACGACCCGTTTCAGAATGACAGAGCTCCTTGCGGTCCAATTCCGAGGTCGCTGGGCATTGTTCGGCCCCGCCTAAACATAGAAGCAAGCATCTGAAGGAAACTCGATCTATATTTAGACTTCCAATCCCCTCAGGCAAATCAGGGATCAGCGATTTGGTGTCTTCAATAAGGTCACGTTGAAAATAGTTCAAGTGATTTTGAATTTTTTGAGTGATTTGTGTATAAAACAGGCCTGCCCAACGTCCGGGCCACGGGCCGGATCCGGCCCGTGAAGCCATTTTGTCCGGCCCGCGACGGCTTTTCAAAATAGTTCTATGACCGGCCCTAAAGGCTGTTCATGAAATACTCAATTAATAAATTTAGAGTAAAAATTTAAAAATTAATCTTAAGATCAAAAGTCATTTGCCTTTGTATTTTTTTAAATGATTTTATTTCACATTTAAAAAATCTTTATGTTTGAATTTAATTCTTATCATTACTATATTGATATTTATTATACTTGAAAAATGTGCAAAAAGATTGTAAACAGACACTATATTTAAATTTCTTAAAATTTGGCTGTTTTTACTTCTAATTGAATTGTTACATTTTTGAGGATTTTTATTAAAATAGTTTTTTCATAAATGAGTCAGCAACAATAATGAATATTTTTCAAAACAACTTTTCAATGATAAAGTTTTGCTGGAAAAAAGCTTAGATCAAAAATAAAGATCGCTGCAAACATTTTAGAAATATTACAATATGTTTCAAAATGAGTCAAGAAATCAGATAGCAATTTTTTCATGAACTTCACTAATTCTATGAAATTTGAAGAATGGCGAATTAAAAACTATCAGATATATATTTTTTACACTTTACAATCCAAATTTCGTTTCAATTTTAGCTTGTCTCGTTGATTTTTCAAACTGAAAAAAACTTGCAACGACGCAATCTTTGAAAGTAAGCTTTATTTTTCTTACTAAAAATCAAGGTATATATTTTGGCCTGCAGGGCCAAAAGGTTGGGCACCCCTGGTATAAAACATTAAAATATTAATTTAACAAATAAAAAAAGGTTTAATTATTTGTTATAAAATTTCACCACTTCTTTAACCGTTTTCACCACTTCAGTTATAATTATTACCCTTTTTAAAAGTGTTTTATAAATCGGTAAATGTTTAAAAGTTTTACACTTTCCTGAATTCTTCTCAGCAATAATAGTTTGTTGAAGATACCAAATCGATTAGAAATTACGTTCTCTAGATATGATACAATATAGCTCTTAAGGTCATAGGGGGAAAACAACTTACATTTTTTTAGCAAAATTTAAGAAAAATCAAGGAAAATAATTGTTCCAGATTACTTCATACTTTGAGCCAAGCAAGGAACCGTTTCAGTTCAATGATGTAAAATCAATCATTTATCAAACGGCTATTATAAATCATTTTGTTGAAAAAAGGCCAAATAGGTTACAATTTGATAAAAAATTCACATATTGTATTGTTATGATTCAAAATATTTTTGAAACTTTTGAGACAAACTAGTCTTGCAAAGTTATGAATATTTTTAACATATTTCCAACAATTTACAGCAAGATTTTTTTACCGAAACGGCAACAATACCAAAAGCGGAAATGGATTTTAATTGTATTTTTTTATTTGGCTCAAACTTTATGGGAGCCTTCCCGATGACCAAAGAAGCTGTTTTGTGTCATTGGTTCACCCATACAAGTCTCCACACAGTTTTGGCAGCTGTTCATACAAAAATGGTACTTCAATATTCGAACAGCTGTAACTATTGAGTTAATTTTCTGATCAATTTGGTGTCTACGGCAAAGTTGTAGGTATTGTTGAGAACTATGAAGAATGAAATAGGTACACGAAAAAAATGGCAATTTTTTAATTAACTTTTTTTGCATATAAACTTAATTTCCCAAAATACATATTTTTTATTTTCGAGATTTTTTTATATAATTTAAAGGACACAAACCCGCAACTTTTGAGCCATATAGAAGTATGGTCAAATCATTTGCCACCAAGTTATGTTTTTTTTTTTGAAAAAATAGTGATTTTTGGAAAAAATCAAAGTTTCATACAAAAAAAATTGACCTCATTTTTTTATATAAAATTGAATTTGCAATCGAAAAGAACATTACAGATTTTTAGATAAAGTGCCCTGTTTCAAGATAAAGCCACCGAATGTTTGATTTCAGCGAAATATTTGCAGTTTTTCGATTTTTAAAAATAATGCCCATGAGTGACCATTTCTAAAGCTATTTTTTTCGAAAAGTTCAATACCTACAACTTTGCCGAAGACACCAAAACGATCACAAAATTCAATCAAAAGTTCAGTGAATTGATAGAAAATTCAGTCAAATGTTACAAATGAATATTTACGTACCATTTTTGTATGGACAGCTGCCAAACTTGTATGGAGCCATGTACGGGTGAACCAAGTATGACACCTAAACAAGCCTAAAGTTATTTAAATCTTCAAATTCAAGATTGCGACCAAAATGGCGGTGATGTTGTATTGAAAAAATGCGTTTGGTATTCTAAAAGGCAATCATTTATTGCAATTTTTTTTAAAACTTGAACTAAAATTTGATGTAAAATGTAAGAAAATGTAAGAAAAATTGAGAATGGAATTTCGAATGAATGCAAAGCATACTTCGGGAAAAGTAGGTACACTTTTTAAGAACGTTGTTTTAATTTAACTTTTAAACATTAGAAAAAATTACACACAAAAGTGTGCAATTTTTGTTTTATTTTAGAAATTCAAAACTTTGAAAAAAAAAAAAAGTTAAATGTCGTTAAAAAACTTTTCTTTTGCAAAAGCGTGACAAAATTTTAAATTCTCCTGATTTACACTTTTCAGCTATTTTATTTAAATCCACCGTTTTCAGGGTAAATTAACCTAAAGTTCGACTGTTGAGATAGCTGGAGCAACATTTGAAAGGGGTTGTACAACATTGCTCTTACGGCCTTTCATTACACGCGTTTAAATGGGACGAAAGGCCATAAGAGCCATGTCGTACCGCCCCTTCCAAATGTTGCTCCAGATTGTCTTACAATTTCTCAGTTTTGGTTGCCCAAGTCTAATATATTTTTTTTCTGAAGGTTTAGAATTTTCTTAAATAAGTCTTAAAAACATTGAACAAATTGCTAAAAAAAGCCACTAAAATAATGAAACATGAAAATGGGTTTTTGGTTATCACTCAAACAGCACTCAATTTTCAATAGATAGGAATTACAGCAAGCTTAGAACAAGACCAAGACGGCACAGAGGCATCGCATCATTGATCTGATTTTTAATGTCAAAATCTTAAACATACGTAAAATTTTTTGATCTCTCTTACAGAAAATATTTTCAAAATATTAAACATAACTTTTGAAAAAGGGCCTAATTTTACATCCTAAGCTCTGTTCAAGTGTTTGACTTGAACTTGAAATTCTTCATAGTCTGGGGAATATTAAAAATACAAAAATGAAGGTTGATTTCTGGAAAAGTGGCTCTAAATTTATATTTTTGTTGTAATTATAAGGAATATTTTTTGCCAAAAAGGTCAAATTGCAAAAAAGGCCAAAAAAGCAAATTGCAGCACTGATTCCATTTTAGAAAATGTCGAAATTTATTTTCCCTAAAAGAGCACGCAGTTAGCAAAATCTAAACCTGGGAACATGTACCCTCTCTGTAAAAGCTTATGAATTGATCTTAGTTGAAAGGTTCTCCAAATCTCTGAATTGCAAATGTAACATCCTGGAGCAGAACTGTTAAATTCTAATAAACACGAATTGAAATTGAAAAAAAATATGTCGAAGGCGTAGTTGTCATCCCAATTTTGGGATTAATTGAGACCTTTAGAAGTTAAGAGTTTTTTTTTCATAGACTTGTAACTTCTTGGTTTTCAACTGTTGTGCAAACCATCAAATCAGGCTCCCAAATTCACACAAAAGTCAGTTGGACATAATTTTTCGATTTTTTCTCTTTGATTTTTTTTGAAAATTACTCAAAGAAATCGTTAAAAAATGGGAAATATTTTGATAACAAAATCTTTTCAAACATGTGAAACCAGACTAAATAAAGTTTAGTTTACTATTATTAAATCTAAACATGTGTAAATATATAATTTCGTCGAAAACATCAGTTTACGAATTATCGAAAAATGAGTTTTTTTTGCATATTTAAAGACTATAATTCAAACTTCCTTTTAATTTAAATTGACAACGCCAACATCATTTTTTATTACGCAAGAACCTTCACCGTGGTTACACCAATTTCAAAGCAAGTTTTTAACAATTCAAAACGCAATTAAAACATTCCCCATCAGTCCTGCATCCAGTTCTTCTATCTATCTCTTGGAAACTGACATTCGACACGGCGGCGGGACCTTGCGCTGCAATTAATTACACATCACTTGTCCCTCACAACTCTGTCTCTCTGTACGCCAAAGTTGCTGAAGAAATGCCATCACGCCAGCGGCCAAGACCCTGACAAAACTTGGGACGACTGACTGCATCTCCCCGTGTCTACGGTGGTATCTGCCAAGGCTGTTGAAGTTGAAGGTTGGCAGATTTTTTTTTTTAATTTCATTTTAAGGTCGTAAATCATACGGTTTGAGGGAAATGTAACGACTCCAAAGTATCATTAGTAGGATTATGCAAAAAAAACTGTTACTGGCAATCATTCCAACCTTATAAAGTTACACAACCGGGACCAAGCATAACCTGCAGCCGAGATCCAAATAATATTTTATTCAACGAATTAATTTCAAACTTGCTCCTCGACCTGCACCACGCTCTCTCTACCTCCTCCTATAAAATTGAATTTAACCAGATGAAAGCGAATGGCTTTTTCCTAGATTCCTCTCCGAAAAGCGGTGTCAGATTCGTTCTACTCCTCCAGCATCGGGTGTAACTTTTCATCTCTCATTTGGTATTCATCGTACACAGTTGCATTTTTGAAGTACCTTATACCTTAAGTGCCATCAACGAGCACAGCACTAGAGAGAGTGCGGCGCGCAGGCGGCTCAAGTGTGTACTTTCCACTCACTTTTGAGGCACCTCTCTCTTGTACCCTTTTTCTGGAGTGAGGAAGAAGAACAAGAACCCATAAATTCTATTCACTTTTGCTTTCCGCGGTGATGCTGCTGGATGTTATTAGTGTCAATATAGGAGGCTACCTGTTCTTTAAGGTTCTATTTTTACCTGGCGCATCCCTTAACGCGTTCGTGCAGGTGTGAACAGAGACAGATGAATCATGATTTAATGACTGTTTTGCTTCCTGGAAGCAGGCATAACTAGTTGGGATTGCACTCAAAAGAGAAAAATCATTTTTTATTAGCGAACCTTTTTCATCATCATTAAGTCATTTGGGTCATATGTCCTTCTGGCATCTGGCAATACTCATCCAATAAACCTTTCAAATTGTGTCGTTCCTAATACCTGAAACCATTTTGAAAGTATTATTTTCCTTCGAATCCTCAATCATCAAAAATCGATTAGCTAAAAACATCTGTCAATCACGAACAGAGTTTGCTAAATGTATCACCGATTCGTCATCCACCTGACCTAAACTGAGTCGCCATAAAATTTATCACAGTGGCGTCAAAAGCGCGGCGAACGTCCGCGTTCTAATGCATGCATAATGGAACGATTACTCCACTGCAGATACACCTGCGTCCACGTCTGGCCCAGTTCGGACCGGCCGTCAGTCGTCCCATCCCAAGTCATTTGTATGGCTTCACTAGAGATAGTGACAAAATAGTGCGCATAAATGTCCCACCTTTCCGCGCTTTCACGCTTCCGCCTACCGTTCACCTGGGGGTCAGTACCTGCTCATGTCCGAATCTCCAGTGAATCGAATATTAGATTTCATTTTAATTCATTTCAATATATTTTATTTACTTTATGAAATAAAGATACAAGGATTGTTCCAAACAAATATTAAATTATTTTAAGAAAATATTTAAATATTAATAAAGAAATATTTAAAGAAATCGTATGAGAAAAGTTCAACAAAAAATATCTCAATTTCTTTCAAGCCCAATTTCATATCAATCTTGCATATCACTTTCCTCAAAACTCTTATCTGGGTATCAGCAAACATTTTGAAATTTTCTCCTCTACAACTTTTTTGAAAATTGTCACACTTTTAAAAATAACCATGCAGAGTTAGAAAAAAACACGAAATTTTAAAAGTAAATTTTTTGTTTAAAATGAAATCCCATAAAATGACATGTTTCATAATTGTTACAGTTTTAAGCAAGAATCCTGATTGCAACAAAAAGACTCATTCATTCACGACCACAAATCGAAAGCGACAAATAACTGCTCTGACCGGTTCCTACCGTTTGTCACTTCCACACCAATCGCTACAGAATACTCTCTCTTTGCTCTCCCTCTCACTGCAATCGAGTAGTACAGCGAATGGTTCAGAGAAACCTTATGTTGCCTTATGTCGCTCATTCGCTGAGTCGAAAAAGTTTACAATCGACTTTTTTTTGCTCAGTTATTAAACTGCTTAAAATCTATGTTATCAAAAATGTTTTGCAGTTTTGTTAAACATCAAAGACACATTTAAAAGCAATGTCCATCATGCCAAATACAAATTTACGGCAAACTGTGCTGGTATGTTGTTAGATTCTCTCCTCTCTGAACGTATTCGTGTGTAGAGGGTGACGATTCTCGAGATTTTCAATTTCCCGGGAATCGAGAGTTGAATTTTGCAATTTCCCGGGAATTTGTGTCGCTGGGAGAAGCGATTGAGCAAGTCGCTGGCAGCCAACATAAATTGTCGTGTTCGCTCGCGAATAGTTGCGAGCTCCAGTCGGCAAAGATTTGCTTGGCGATGAGTGAGTGATTTCTGATCTTTGAACCGAAAAACAGGACCCTTATTTTTAAGAAACAAAAAATGGCAGAATGTCTGTAACTATTTTTGTATTTTTCTGAAAAAAAAAATGTTTTTTAGTGTTATGAGTACGCCATCGAATCGGGAGTCAAATTTTACATAAAAGTCTTTTTGACAATAAATTTCCAAATCATCGCCATTTCAGGCTGCAAATGATAGAAAACACGCCTTTTTCGAATGTTAAAAAAAAGAGGTCACGAAATTTCGAAAAATTTACCTCGGATTTGTGACAAACGACAAAAATTACCCCTAATTATAAAGTTTCACGCAAATCGAAGAAGGGTCGGGGCAACTGGTGCGTGAGTTGGCGAAGAATTACCCATTTTATAATATTTATGTTTCTATTGTATTTCACTTTGTAAACACTTCATTGAAACAATAACAAAAGAAGGGCATATCAAATCTTCAAAATTCAACTTTCAAAATTAAGTTTTTTTTTTACTGTGATCTGTAATGAGTTTTCAATGATATTTTTTCTTAACTGAATTTAATTTTCTTTTTATTTTGAAGGATTATTTTTCTAAATTGAATTCAATAACCATTTTATTTTAATGGTAGAATTTAACTTAAAAAAAGATTCAAACGTGGGTTACCAAAAATTGAATGAATGTTGCTCCATAGTTATATTCTTATCTTGAGTTGAGGGTGCGCATTATCTAAGGTAGTTATGTTCTTCTTTTTGCAAAATTGTTGAGCTTAAGGACCCTATTCTGCAACAATCTGATTTTAAAAATGGTCAAACTTTGATGTAAATAATTTTGTAGACAGTGATCAAAAATTATATCGCTAAAAAAAGATAGTTTTGAATGTATTAAGATCTAAGTGCAAACAGTACTGGTTGATGTTTACACTTGAAAATAAGGCCTTTCTAGAATATTTTATTTTTTTTCTGAATACAGTGAAATTTTTACCAAATTTGATGAATTGTTTTAATAGTTCCCGTGGAAATTGCAAATTTTTATGTTTTTTTTTAATTTATCAAGTTGGATGAGCATTAAAATTAAGCTTTTGAAGGAGAAGATGAAAACTTATAACAATATTTTACAAAATGTTGAAAAAAAATCAAGATATTTTTTTCTCAAAGTGTTGTAGACTCAGAAGTGAATTAGGAATGTTTTTATGAGATTAAACACATAAATTGTTGTTTAACCCGCAAAACAGTCTCATATTTCGTAGTATTTCAATAAAAATGGTATAAATCCAAACTTCAATTATTTGAAACCGGAATGGTAAATTGCAAAAAATGACAATTATTTTTTTTTATTGTTTGGATAAATTTAAGTGGGGTCACTTCTTCTTTATTTTTGATCAACAGACAGATATATGTTTGAAGTATTTTATTTCGTGATTTCACCTGACTCTTTACAAAAAATTAAATTAAAAAAAAACAATTAGGAACAGTTCTTTGTACTAATTTGATGAACTCACATGGCATTTTTTTACATGCATATTTTCATTATCATTATTGTTATTTTTTCCATTTCATTTTGTTTTTCTTTTTTTATGTGTTGGTATTTATTGATCATAACACGTTAATTTTTTTTAAAGAATGTTTTTTTGTGCGTTTTTTTGTATCTTCGTAAATTAAGCTTTTTTTAACGCTAAAATGTAAACGTACTGTTTTTTCTTTGGTTGATACTTAAGTTGTTTCAAATCATGATAAAGCTAAAAAATATTATGTGACATTTTATCCCTAACTTTTTTTCAGCAACCCATGTTGATTATAGAATGATAATGTGTAGACATTTTTGATTGATAATTTACAAATATTTTTGAACAAGCAACAAAGTGACCCTAAACGCTTTAAACAATTCAACTCAAATTTGGAACGGAAATTTATTTTGAAAACTATATCAAAACAAAGAAAAGATGGATTTTATCCAAAATAGCAGAACGATTCTCAAAATCAGAGCTGCGAAGGCGGGTAGTTTTGAAGGACTCTAACTCCAACTTTAGCTTTTAAAAATGGAGCAGCTCCGATTCTACCTTCTTGAGATTTAGTGAGTCCGACTCCAACAACGTCTATAGAAAGTAAGTAAGTTAATATACATTATTTTCCTGGAAGATGACTGTATCATCTGAACTGATAAAATTTCTCAGAAAAGGGGTAATATTCAACGAACCAAATTTTCAACCTTCCAAAATTAAACTTTTTTTTTCTGTAACAAACAGATTTTAAAGTCGATTTGGAAAACGTAGAGAATTACCCGTAGGCATCATTTATTTTTTTAGGCATTATAATTTCAATTTAAAAGAAACAGAAATATCAAAAAGACTATACGAACAAATAATAATAAAACAAACATCTTCCATAGTATTCTCCTCCTCAGTTTGTATGTTCGACAACACGGTTGACCGGTAATCTCGGTTGTCCCGATTGCCACCGAGTCCCCCATGCCACCGTTCGCGCGTCATACCAACCTTCATGGGGTAACACCCACTCCCCGTACACCACACTGTACGCGTAGCATGTTTTTGCGCTTGACCGACTGCCTTGGTCAGGACGACCCGATTTTCGGCGCCAACGCCTCCCACCCGAGGATTGACTGGCCCTGTCAACGCTTTGGCGTACAGCCGGCTTATCGGAGGGGATCCCACGCTCTTTGAAGCGCACCGCGGCTTCTGGAACCAGTGGCCACCAAGTCGGCGTTAATTCAGTAATGAGTGAACTAATGCCACCGCAATCCATTCTAATACGACGACTGACGTTTCTCCATTTTGTTGTGGCAGATTATTTATATGTATCATAGTTGCAAAGAGTGACTCTGAACCGTGGCGAGGCTACTGGAAGGGCCTGGAGATGTGAAGGGCACTGGCCAACGAACGAACCAACAAAAGCTTCTTATACTGGGGCCAAAGGGCCAAGGGCAGTAGACAAAATGCAAGTTTGAGGAACCTGAAGAAACCTGGGTAGCAGTAGCTGTTCCAAGAATGTGATTTACTTAATCTACTTAATACTTATACGAATAAAAAAGTTTATTAAAATACATCGAATTACGTAAACCTGCAAGAATCGTGCTCAGAACACAAAACAACTCCATACCAAGTACCTAGTTCATCATCTCGTAACCCTCTTTTCAGCTCAAGCTTCTTGAACGACAAAATAATTATCCCGAACTCATCGTTAGATGATGAACCGCCACTAAAACGCAACATTCTTCTGCCAACATACCATCCGTTCTACCCGTTTGACGTGCATTCATCTCTTCACGGAAGATTGAATACATCACAGCCCACGTGGCATGTAATCGTCGCGCACAGAACGATGACGGAGCCTCCACAAGCCGCACACCCACGTGGAATGCTGGGAACTACTCCCTCGAAGGGGAAAACCCTTTTCCGTCCCAGCTGGGCCGCGCACAAACTTTGCTAGTTTTACGTAATGGAGCACTCAGGGGGGGCTCATCCGGAAGGTAAAATTTCAGATAATAACATGACATTAGTCTCCGTTCGCGCGTCAGAGACGCTGCACTTTGGTGGAAAGTTCTACGCTTGCCACAAGTCAAGTTCGCGCTGATTGTCACCTCAAGAGGATGAAGGTGGAACCGTGGAAGTCCCGGTGGCAATCCACTTTCGCAGCCGAGGAAAGGGATAACGAGAAGCACTTTTGTTGGAGATTTTTTTTTCCGACGGTGTGGTTGATGGGAAAATCAGCTTCCGTACACGGAGAAAAAAGAGTTCCTAAAATCGTGAACAAGCGTTCATGAAAATGGGAACCTCGAACAAAGTGTTCAAATTCCATGGTACGATTTTGAAAAACGTACCATGAAATTTGAACACTTTGTTCGTGGTTCCCATTTTCATGAACGCTTGTTCACGATTTTGGGAACTCTTTTTTCTCCGTGTAGAGTGAGATGTGCAGCTGCCCAAGGAAAGGGCAGGGTTTCTGAAGAATATTTGATATATTTCCACCAAAAAAATCTTATTCTTAAAATAAGGGTAATTCTCTACAAACTCACACAAAACCGGGAAAAGTTGCCCCGACCCCTCTTCAATTTGTGTGAAACTTTGTCCTAAGGGGTAACTTTTGTCCCTGATCACGAATCCGAGGTCCATTTTTTGTAATCTCGTGACGGAGGGGCGGTACGACCCCTTCCATTTTTGAACATGCGAAAAAAGAGGTGTTTTTTTAACAATTTGCTGCCTAAAATGGTGATGAGATGGAAATTTGGTGTCAAAGGGACTTATATGTAAAATTGAACGCCCAATTTGATGGCATACTTGTAATTCCGAAAAAACGTATTTTTCATCGAAAAAACACTAAACAAGTTTTAAAAACTGTGCCATTTTCCGTTACTCAACTGTAAAATTTTTTGGAACATGTCATTTTAAGGAAAATTTAATGTTCTTTTCGAATCTACATCAACCCAGAAGGGTAATTTTTTCATAAGAACAAAATTTTTCATTCTAAATTTCCTTGTTTTAACTTTCCACGGTTATTTTTTAGAGTGTAATAATGTTCTACAAAGTTGTAGAGCAGACACTTAGAAGAATTGTGATATACATACATAAGGGGTTTACTTATTACCATCACGAGTTATAGTGATTTTACGAAAAAAAGTTTTGAAATAGTTGGTCGTCGTTGATCATGGCCGTTTATGGTCACCCGCGACAGAAACGGACGACGAAATAAAGAGAAACGCAAAAAGTAACTTTTTCAAAACTTTTTTTCATAAAATCACGATAACTCGTGATGGTTACAATCAGGGTTGTTAAAATATCAAAATATCAGCTCTCAACAACTACAATTATCCCGCCTGAATATTTATGCCTCAAATACAACTGCTCTTCTCTCCTTATTGAAACTCTCAGCGCCGAACATAGCCGAACACGTTTTCGTGTTAACACACTCGCGATTGACATTTTCCTTTTCTCTCTCATTCCCGCTTCCACGATCATGCTACAGCAACAGCGTCCACAAAAGCCACCACAAAACCAATTTCGCAAACGCAGTTTAACGGGACGTCATGCGTGGTCGGCTCCTAATCGCCTTCTCGCGTTCTCTCATTGCAGTTTTTGAAGAGATTGAGAGACTCAGCGCTAGAGGAAAAGGGGAGGAGTGATAGAGAGAGAATTACATCGCTGGGAATTCTAAACGCAAGAAGATATCTCACAAGCTATATTGACGGCCGCTAAACTCTCGGATGTTTGTGGTGCAGAGATTATCAATTGATAGCTTTTCTATCATTCATTTGCAACATTTGTTACAAGTAAACGCTTTATGTTTATATATCACAATTTTTGTATTTATCTGCTCTACAACATTCTACAACATTGTTACACTCTTAAAAAATAACCCTGAAAAGATAGAAAAAAACTGAAATTTTAAAGAAAGAAAAAATATTTTTTATGAAAAAATAACCCTTCTGAGTTAATGTAAATTTGAAAAGAACATTAAATTTCCCTTAAAAAGGCATGCTCAAAAAAAAACAGTTAAGTAATGGAAAATGGCATGGTTTTTAAAACTTTTTTAGTATTTTTTCGATGAAAAAACGTTTTTTTCGGAATTTTAAGTACGCCATCCAATTGGGCGGTCAATTTTACATAAAAGTCCCTTTAACACCAAATTTATATCTTATCACCGCTTCAAGTAGCAAATTATTGAAAAACACTTTTTTTTTCGCATGTTCAAAAGTCAGAACGGCCCTCCGACGCGAGATATAAAAAACGGACCTTGGGTTCGTGATCAGGGACAATTTTTGTTTTTTGTTTTTTGTTTTTTGTTTTTTGTTTTTTGTTTTTGTTTTTTAGTTTTTTGTTTTTTGTTTTTTGTTTTTTGTTTTTTGTTTTTTTTTGTCTTTTTTTTTTTGTTTTCTATTTGATTTTTATATTAATGTGCTATTTTATTTAAAGATATTAATTCTTGAGCAACATACAAAATTAGTATGTTTTTTAATGATTTTTACAAAAAATATAAATATAAATAAAATATAAATAAAATATAAATATAAATTCAAAAAAGTATTTGTAGCCCTCTTACTTTTCCTGCTTTTTCAAAGAAAAATAGCTTAACATGACCGATGAAAAATTTTACTTTGGAGAATCACTTTGTCACACCAGCGTTTTGACGCACTTTTTCTGGGTGATAGTTTCATCGACATGACATTCCTTTATTCTGTAGATGTACATAATACAAACGTTTCCAAGACTCGGATCAGTTTGTAACAATAATTACATTTGAAGCACACTTTCCAACAGCTTTATATGACGGGTAGTGTCCCAACCCCAAATTAAACGCTCTTTTCAGCTACGAAAAGGTAAACGAGAGATTTTCGCCCGGAAACCCCAAGCTCAAGAGGACGCTTTTATTTGATTTATGTTCTGTCATGCTATACCGGGAATTTCGGCACCTTGCAAACTGCCATGCAGGTGAGCTTTGCGTTAAACTGGGGAGGAAAATTTAGGAAAATCCGCCCGGACGAAGACGAACTTTTTTTTATCTGCAAACGACGGATAAAAATTGGTTCGCGGTTGAAAGGGAGCATTTTTTCGATGTGTGTGTGCGTTTTTTGGTCCTTCAAACCTGCCTGTAATGCTGTTGCGGTTATGCAGTTTGCGAAAGTTGAACGATTGATGGTGAGTGGTAGTTTTTCGTGGGGAAAAATAGCGGTAGATTACCTGCGAGAGTAAAAAATATGGGTGGAATTTAGCGTAAAACGGTTTGTGTCTTGCTGGATTAGTGTAGACAAATGTGGTGAAGATATGAAAACAGATTCTGTAAAGTTGTGGTTCGAATCGATCAATACTTTTTTTATTATTTTGTAAAAGTCTGGCTACATATTCTCCGTAAATTATTGAGATAACAAACCAAGAAAACTCCCCCTCCAGCTTTTCCGACCCATTCTGACGAAGGTTGCGACGTGAAAGCACGACGCCTCTGGGAGCTTTTACGTCAGGTTTTAGCTGTAATTTGTGGTGCAAACGCACGACAACGTAAAGCTTTCTACGCCGAAACGTACACCACAGGTTGAACCCCAGCAGCACCTTCTCCTCCGGTCCGGTGAACCGAGCGGAAGTTCCGACAGACGACTGTCGTGTCGTGTGCCCACGTGTTCAACTTCCCAGAACAAACCTCCCCACGAAGGAAGAGGAAATCTTGCAACACTGACGTGTGACCTGCAGCCGGCTAGGGTTGCTCTGGGATGTTATTTACAAAGCTCTTTTAAAAATTAAGGAGCCACCCTACCCGTTATTTATTTGTAGTGTCGGACAACCGATCAACCTCAAAGCTAACGTTCTGTGGACAGCATGACGGAAAATCTGCACGGGGAGCTGAACCGGAAGCGGGTGGAAGTGGTAACTGGCCAAGGCCTGCCCTCTGCCGGTAGCTGGCTGGTGCGAAACAGGTAATTAAGCATTGCGGTGTTACAATAAATCATTCGGCAAGACTGGGCGTTTGCCCACCCCTTTGCCCAGCGAGGAAGAAACTGTGTTGTTTCAGTACGTAACTCTGTGGTTGTGTGTAACACGAAGAACCGGAGTGAGGCGGGTCGGGATTTGGTGTGCCGGAATCGATTACCGGTGATGGTTAAATTAATCGCACCGGGCGATTAGGGACGGAATAAATTTGCTATTTTGACAAGTGAGGTAAGGATGACCTAAGCGGTTTTGTCTTCCTCACTTTTCGCAAAAAGCTCGAAGACTTGTGTCGCAATTTTAGTCACAATTTCATTTGCAATTTCTGTAAAAATTTCAGTCGCAATTTCGGTGCCAAATTTCAGTTAAAATTACAGTAAAAATTTCAGTTAAAATTTCTGTTACAAATTTTAGACAAATTTTCAGTCAAAATCAAATAAAAATTTCAGTCAAAATTTTAGACAACATTTCAGTCAAAACTACAGTAAAAATTTCAGTCAAATTTCAGTCAAAATTTCAGTCAAAATTTCAGTCAAAATTTCAGTCAAAATTTCAGTCAAAATTTCAGTCAAAATTTCAGTCAACATTTCAGACAAAATTTCAGTCAACATTTCAGTCAAAATTTCAGTAAAAAATCAGTCAAAATTTTTGTCCAAATTTCAGTCGCAATTTCTGTCGCAAATTTCAGTTAAAATCACAGTCAAAATTACAATCAAAATTTCGGTCAAAATTTCTGTCAAAATTTCTGTCAAAATTTCTGTCAAAATTTCTGTCAAAATTTCTGTCAAAATTTCTGTCAAAATTTCTGTCAAAATTTCTGTCAAAATTTCTGTCAAAATTTCTGTCAAAATTTTAGTCGAAATTTCAGTCAAAATGTCAGTCAAAATGTCAGTCAAAATTTCAGTTAAAATTTCAGTCAAAATTTCAATCGCAATTTCAGTCAAAATTTCAATCGCAATTTCAGTCAAAATTTCTGTCAAAATTTTAGTCAAAATTTTAGTCAAAATTTCAATCAAAATTTCAGTCAAAATTTCAGTCCAAATTTCAGTCGAAATTACAGTCTAAATTCAGTCGCAAATTTCAGTCAAAATTTGAGTCGCAAATTCAGTCCAAAATTTCAGTTAAAATTTTTGTCAAAATTTTATTCAAAATTTCAGTCAAAATGTCAGTCAAAATGTTGGTCCAAATTTCAGTGAAAATTTCAATCGCAATTTCAGTCAAAATTTTAGTCAAATATTCAGTCAAAATGTCCGTCAAAATGTCAGTCAAAATTTTAGTCAAAATTTCAGTCAAAATGTCAGTCAAAATGTCAGTCAAAACTTCAGTCACAATTTCAGTCAAAATTTTAGTAAAAATTTCAGTAAAAATTTTAGTCAAAATTTCAGTCAAAATTTCAGTTGAAATTTCAGTCCAAGTTTTAGTCGAAATTACAGTCGAAATTAAAGTTCAAATTCAGTCACAAATTTCAGTAAAAATTTCAGTCGCAAATTCAGTCGAAAATTTCAGTTAAAATTTTTGTCAAAATTTTAGTCAAAATTTCAGTCAAAATTTCAATCAAAATGTCAGTCAAAATGTCAGTCAAAATGTCAGTCAAAATTCAATTCAATTCAATTCATGTTTATTTCTTGTACTAAGCATAATACATTTTGTTTTAACTTATAAACTAGTGTAGAGTTATGGAGATCCTTCCAGCTACAGCATTATCAGTAATCATTTGATTAAATTAATTTGTTATAATAGGTGAGATTTAACGAAAGCAGAAAAAATCGATTACAAAAAAACTGCTAAAATTGCAAATAGGTGGATAGAGGGAAGAGAAACTTAAAGCTATATCACAGAGGGATAAATGTCAGATTTATTCTGACGTCGAAAACTACTGGTTTTCAGACCTAGGCAGTCCCCAGGTACTTCGCCATCAGCTCTTGCAGCGCACAGAACTGCTCAAGCTTAGATTGGCATGAACTGAGACGGCTAAACATATCCCTCGCCAGCGAGAGAAGTTCTGTGAGGGTGAAGAGGCCACCATCACTCGTGTTGTCCGGAGCCGGACCGTTTCCGTTGGCCGCCACGCTGGCGTAAGTGCGGCTAAATCCTGGTGGATTCGGGTTACCGGTCGAGGGACAACCAGTCGAAGTTCTAAGAGGCTGATGCGTCGCTGGGTTTTTCCGCTTCTCCAGCGCCTCAAGGTACGTCTTCCGCGCGGTGCACCCGCGGTAGCTTGCCGTGTGGTTGCCATCGCAGTTCGCACACTTCACTTTTTCCTTCTGCTGCTCAGCGGTCTTATCCTTGTCCAGGAACTCCTTCCGGGGAAGCGCACAGCTCGCCGTGAGGTGAGCGTCACCACACTTGACGCATTTTGGCGCCAAGGTACAAAACCGGGACCCGTGTCCGAAGCGTTGACACCGGTGGCATTGTGCTGCGTCAGTCGGCCGCAAATTCGCAATCACCATCCATCAAAAACTTTATCAATTTTTGCAGCAGGAAGGTCGAGAACACTGACGGGTGGGTTACGCTTTAGCTTCGGCGTGGTTTTACCTTGCGCTGGTATTGGTGTGTTAGTTGACGATTGTTTATCATCGTCTCCTTCATCGTCGTCATCGTTATCGGACAATAAAGATATCCACGGTTTCTGACACGTACACTATGATGCTGTGTTTATACTACTTTTACGCAGACATAGGCAAATCGAGTAGCCGAACTCGCATGTAAAAACCAGCTGTTTACCACGTGCTCGAGGTATAACAAAGGACACAGCTGATTTTGACAGACGAATCATTCTACTCGATTTGCCTATGTCTGCGTGTAAATTTTGTTACAAACTAACATACTCTCGCGCGTGGATATCTCTATAGCTCGAAATCGTTTGAGGTTGGAACTGTTATCATGGAAGTTCCCGGGTTGCTGGTGGATTGACCACCTCCAGATTGCTGCTGCTGCTTGTTCCGGTTGGCCATCTGCCTGGTCACGATCGAGCTCGGAACGGTGACGCTCGAAGTTGACTTAGTCGAATCAACTGCCGCCGTAAGTACGATGCTGGGGCGTCTTGGGTCGGGCGAGGAGGACTTCTTGGTGCGGTGTAAAGAACCATTTTGGCCGCGTCCCCGAAGTGAACTCGAGTTGCCACGGCCACGACCGTTCTTTCCCATCGCGGGGAAGTTAACTCGCGGGTTATTTGTTACACTTTAACCGTGAAAACGAACGATATCCGCGGAGCACCAAAACACTTGCTGTTGGTGGCTGGATCACGACACAGTGTTACCAGCTCGATGTCAGTCAAAATATCAGTCAAAATTTCAGTCAAAATTTCAGTCAAAATTTCAGTCAAAATTTCAATCGCAATTTCAGTCAAAATTTCAATCGTTATTTCAGTCAAAATTTCTGTCAAAATTCTAGTCAAAATTTCAGTCAAAATGTCAGTCAAAATGTCAATCAAAATGTCAGTCAAAATTTCAGTCAAAATGTCAGTCAAAATGTCAGTCAAAATTTTAGTCAAAATTTCAGTCTAAATTTCAGTCAAAATTTCAGCCAAAATGTCAGTCAAAATGTCAGTCAAAATTTCGTTCGTCAAAATTTCTGTCTGAATTTCAGTTAAAATGTCAGTAAAAATTTTAGTTAAAATTTCAGTCAAAATAACAGCAAAAATTTCAGTCAAAATAACAGTAAAAATTTCAGTCAAAATTTTAGTCAAAATTACAGTAAAATTTTCAGTCAAAATATCAGTCGCAACTTCAGTCGAAATTTTTTTCGCAATTTCTGTCAAAATTTCTGTCAAAATTTCAGTCAACATTCCAGTCGCAATTTCGATCAAGATTTCACACAAAATTTCAGTCAAAAATTCAGTCGCAATTTTCAGTTACAATTATAGTTACAAATTTAGCCAAAATTTCTGTCACAAATTTTTATCGCAATTTCAGTCACAATTTCAGTAGCAATTCCAGTCAATATTTCAGTTAACATTTCAGTCGCAATTTCAATCGCAATTTCAGTCAAAATTGCAATCGCAATTTCAGTAAAAATTTTCGTCGCAACATCAATCGCATTTTCAGTCTCAATTTCTGTCACAATTTCGGTCGCAATTTCTGTCAAAAATTTCAGTCAAAATTCCAGTCAAAATCGCAATTTTTCAGTTTAGTTTCAGTTCAGTTTCAGTTCAGTTTCAGTTCAGTTTCAATTCAGTTTCAGTTCATTTTGAGTTCAATTTCAGTTCAGTTTCAGTTAAGTTTCAGTTCAGTTTCAGTTCAGTTTCAGTTCAGTTTCACTATCAGCCATAAAATGTTCATCGTTAAACAGATTACGTGTCACACGCCATTCAATCAACTGCAATACTTCAGATCAGTGCTATCATCAATCGTCACTACACTTAATCTAATCAACATCAAAGGACGAGTAAATTCGAACTAATTAATTCCAATGTTCCGTTCTGTTCATCGCATCGCCAAACAAACACAGAATGGAAATCCAAACCGCTTGCCATTCAGAGCTTGAAGTGCCTCCAAAGAGAGCAACAACACTTCAACGGCGTAACTAAAACCCAGAAAACAACAACAGAGCAACATAAACTCTCCATTCTGACCAAAACAATGCAAACATTGTTTACATTTACACATTCCCTGGCGTAGTTCGGTCCCACCATCATCACTGGTATGACGGGCCTAGAGGATCAGCACTCCGAACCGACTCTTTCGGAAGGCCAAGCCTGGTAGGAATTTGGTATTCAGTGTTTTACAGCAGCCAGCTGGGGTTAGTCACAGTTGAAAATTCGTTGAATATTTTGCAGTTAGTTTGTAGAAGAATCCGATCAAGTTTCTTACTGTATTTACACGGAAAAAATGCAATTCTGTTCATGACATCATGAATACACTAAATCTCCATGAATTGCGCAAGCGTTACGCTTTGTATTTCTCTGAACCAGTGATACCTCTTTTTACGTGGTGCGTTACGTTTTTCTAATTTGTCGATTTCTCTGGAACGACGCATTATTTTTTCAACCTTTTAAAAGCAATTTGTAGGCTTTGTTAAGATCTACAAAACGCTTTTTAATGCTTGCAAAAATATTTTATAGCTTAAGAGAAATTTACGAAACAAAAAGCGTAACGCCTTCGCGTAAAAAGAGGTTTCTCTGTATCAGAGAGATTTTCACCGTGTCGTAACGCAGTAAACGCCAGGATCCAAGAGAATCCCGAAAGCCGAGGTCCGACTGCCTTCACCATAAATCACTTCTTATCTCGGAAAGAGGCTCGAGCCGGCTAAGCTAGCACATATTTAAAAGTTGATCCTTTCCGGGGAGGAGGTTCGTCCGGGCTGGCATTTTCCATCGTTGAGCCGATTTTGGAGAATGTGTGTGGGTACATTTTTTAGAGCCGGGGGGAAAAGTGACGTGGGGATAAAGCAGTCTCTGTTTTTGCTGTCCTTTTGTCACCCGGGAACGAAGAGGAACCTACTGATGGCCTCAAAGGGGTTGAAGGGGGTGCAACGATGCAGTCAACAACAGAACACATTTGGATGAACTTGACAGTGATGGAAGCTTTGGATTAGTGGGACACGGAAAAAATATATTGTTCAAAGCAACAAAATATAGTTTGCTTGAAAATAATATGGTATTTTCTAAAATCCTTCCAATCCATTTTCGGACGTGTGCCAATCTATCAACTGTTACAAAAAGATTTCAAAAATATTGAGTATTATTGAAGAATTTGACAAAACACCTGCGAAACACGAACGCATTTCTTGAAAACACTATTTTGGCAACACTGCACTGACATCATCCTAGCTGTGGCACATTCCATTCTCAAATCCGGCACTCCGTGGTAGGTCATTGTTTATGATGATCTTCTGAATGGTGCAGTAACTTCCAATTGTAGCACAAAAATATGTTTCATTCCACCCTCCGCCACGAACAACTATGAGGCATTTAGCCGCAGTTCTTGCCGAGCAGTTATTCCGAGGGAACTTTTCGCGGTGGCCAAACCGCAAGGCTGCTTGTTCCGGACAAAACGAGCCGGGTGCGCACATATCCGACGAGTTTTGGGTTTCAGGACTAGGAATGAAGGCTAGAAGAAGCCCATAATAAAATTACGACCAACTGCCGCTACAAATTAGCCAAACATTGTTGGCAACATTTGACGCAAAGTGCGGGCGAAACTGTCTACGAAGTAACACGACATCTTCCTGGGTGGCCTCACCACCGGTCATCGGAGCCGGGAAGCCAACTCTTGTGGAAACATAAACGAAACAATGTGACAAGTTATGCTGGCCTCTGGTAGCACATTATTCACAAAAGTTTCATTGCTAGCTGAAGATGATGAAGACTGTGTGAGCTATGTGCTGGAGCAAACTCTGGTTGAATCAACAAGAAGGCAAGAATCTCTGCAGAATATCTCCCAGGTCACGTGCTGTCGTGTACGAGTATCACAATAGTAAGATAATTAACGCCGGTGCCAAGTACCGGTGTAATTTACATGGTACACACGAGCAGCCTGAAGGCCAAACTACGCTTAATGCACTAATTGTGTTTGGTGTTCATTATTGGTAGAGTAAATAATTTAACAATAGAGTAACACTGATTTGAGCTTTTGAAACTGATTGCAACTGGAATTGCTAATTACAAACTGAAAATGAACTGAAACTGGTTTTTAAGTTTGAAGGCTTTTAGTTTTGACTGGCTGAAATTGACAGCAAAACCATCCAAAATTTGTGGCAAATGCAAATCACCAAACATTTCCAACGCATTTATGCAGACCATCTGTCTGTAGGAAACCCCTCAACAAACATCTCTCTCTCAAACGCTCGAAATGAACGTGGAAAATGTGCTGCCGGAATGGCCCCAGATTGCTTGCTGAATGCCAAGTACGCCGCCAACCGCTGGTAGTTCATTTAGTAGTTAGCGCGTCGTTTCGGGGGTTCTGTGCCAGGATTTTTCCGACGTCATTCCCAAGTCATTCCTGCCCGGGGTTTGGTTTGGCCGGTCATGCATAATTTGTAGTCCCCCTGCTCCTTTCGTGACGGAATGCCGTGTTGTTGTTCCGTGGAACCGTGCTGGAATTTCAAGCACTTCATCTCTCGTTCTTGCTGGCTGGTTCTGGAGATTTGAAAATCGGTTCTGTCTCTCGAGGACGTGTGGAATGACAGCGCCATTAGTCGCGGAGTTGTTGCCATTTTGGGGGTGTGACGTTCTGGAGGTGGTAATTAGGTCAGCGATGCATTTCGAATGATTGAATTGTGTTAATCTAGAGTTGGATTGAGATGTGCAATGTCTATTTTAGGAACATTTACTTTAATTCAAGTAACATTGTTTTTTGTACTTAGTAGGGCAAATGATTGTAAAATTTTATTGCGCCTGAGCGAACTTACCTGAAAATAAAAATAAGAGAAAGAACGTCAGTTGAATTAAGTTAACAAAAACATTATGTTGGTAAATATTGACATTTTCTATACTGTTTTGAGCTATTATTAAAACCCACTATTTAGATCACAAAACAATCCACAAAAAAAAAACAAAAAGACAAAAAGACAAAAAGACAAAAAGACAAAAAGACAAAAAGACAAAAAGACAAAAAGACAAAAAGACAAAAAGACAAAAAGACAAAAAGACAAAAAGACAAAAAGACAAAAAGACAAAAAAAAAACAAAACAGACCAAAAGACAAAAAGACAAAAAGACAAAAAGACAAAAAGACAAAAAGACAAAAAGACAAAAAGACAAAAAGACAAAAAGACAAAAAGACAAAAAGACAAAAAGACAAAAAGACAAAAAGACAAAAAGACAAAAAGACAAAAAGACAAAAAGACAAAAAGACAAAAAGACAAAAAGACAAAAAGACAAAAAGACAAAAAGACAAAAAGACAAAAAGACAAAAAGACAAAAAGACAAAAAGACAAAAAGACAAAAAGACAAAAAGACAAAAAGACAAAAAGACAAAAAGACAAAAAGACAAAACGACAAAAAGACAAAAAGACAAAAAGACAAAAAGACAAAAAGACAAAAAGACAAAAAGACAAAAAGACAAAAAGACAAAAAGACAAAAAGACAAAAAGACAAAAAGACAAAAAGACAAAAAGACAAAAAGACAAAAAGACAAAAAGACAAAAAGACAAAAGACAAAAAGACAAAAAGACAAAAAGAAAAAAAGACAAAAAGACAAAAAGACAAAAAGACAAAAAGACAAAAAGACAAAAAGACAAAAAGACAAAAAGACAAAAAGACAAAAGACAAAAAGACAAAAAGACAAAAAGACAAAAAGACAAAAAGACAAAAAGACAAAAAGACAAAAAGACAAAAAGACAAAAAGACAAAAAGACAAAAGACAAAAAGACAAAAAGACAAAAAGACAAAAAGACAAAAAGACAAAAAGACAAAAAGACAAAAAGACAAAAAGACAAAAGACAAAAGACAAAAGACAAAAAGACAAAAAGACAAAAAGACAAAAAGACAAAAAGACAAAAAGACAAAAAGACAAAAAGACAAAAAGACAAAAAGACAAAAAGACAAAAAGACAAAAAGACAAAAAGACAAAAAGACAAAAAGACAAAAAGACAAAAAGACAAAAAGACAAAAAGACAAAAAGACAAAAAGACAAAAAGACAAAACGACAAAACGACAAAAAGACAAAAAGACAAAAAGACAAAAAGACAAAAAGACAAAAAGACAAAAAGACAAAAAGACAAAAAGACAAAAAGACAAAAAGACAAAAAGACAAAAAGACAAAAAGACAAAAAGACAAAAAGACAAAAAGACAAAAAGACAAAAAGACAAAAAGACAAAAAGACAAAAAGACAAAAAGACAAAAAGACAAAAAGACAAAAAGACAAAAAGACAAAAAGACAAAAAGACAAAAAGACAAAAAGACAAAAAGACAAAAAGACAAAAAGACAAAAAGACAAAAAGACAAAAAGACAAAAAGACAAAAAGACAAAAAGACAAAAAGACAAAAAGACAAAAAGACAAAAAGACAAAAAGACAAAAAGACAAAAAGACAAAAAGACAAAAAGACAAAAAGACAAAAAGACAAAAAGACAAAAAGACAAAAAGACAAAAAGACAAAAAGACAAAAAGACAAAAAGACAAAAAGACAAAAAGACAAAAAGACAAAAAGACAAAAAGACAAAAAGACAAAAAGACAAAAAGACAAAAAGACAAAAAGACAAAAAGACAAAAAGACAAAAAGACAAAAAGACAAAAAGACAAAAAGACAAAAAGACAAAAAGACAAAAAGACAAAAAGACAAAAAGACAAAAAGACAAAAAGACAAAAAGACAGAAAGACAAAAAGACAAAAAGACAAAAAGACAAAAAGACAAAAACGACAAAAAGACAAAAAGACAAAAAGACAAAAACGACAAAAACGACAAAAACGACAAAAACGACAAAAACGACAAAAACGACAAAAACGACAAAAACGACAAAAACGACAAAAAACGACAAAAAACGACAAAAACGACAAAAAACGACAAAAACGACAAAAACGACAAAAACGACAAAAACGACAAAAACGACAAAAACAAAAAAAACGACAAAAACAAAATTTTAGATAATGTCTTTCAATTTTGTAAATGGAATGTATATCAACTTCAACCTAACAGTTTTAAATCCTGGCTGTACAATCAATTTGATGGGCTCATACAGATTTCCGACAGTTGCCTCAAAAAGCCGGCAACCCCCACAAAAAAAAAAAACAGTACTTAACCAAACATCATTTATCTTTCCCAACCTCGCTCGAAACCGCATCCCAAGTGGCAATAAAGCAGTTTAAAATGAGAGACAAACTCCCTCCCCCATCAAGAGAAAAAAACGACCAAAAAAGCCTTGTACCGAAAATAAATGGGCTGCTTGCGGGTACGAAGTCAAACATTTGCGGGAAAATTTTTATTCGCTGTACGACAAATTGCTAAACAGATGAAAATCGTAGCCCATAAAATGAGATCTCGGTCTTTAATTTGACTTGTCAGATTGTAGGCGTTGTTCTGGCGCGCATTGACACACATTGCCACGTGGCACGTACACAAATAAAGCATAAAAAAAGAGGAGCCAACCCCACCCTCAACGGAAAACCACAGCAGCAGTAGTAATGGCACTTTGAGTTCTCTCCGGGTCTATAAAAAGTTGGGGGAAATCCTGCGCGACCTCGGTTCTGAAGATTGACTGGAGAACAAACATCCAAGTGCGCGCGACAGTGGGATTCTGTCGAGAGGGGGGAAATTGAACAAGTTTGAGGTCGATAGAGATTCGGAGTGCAGATTCTTTAATACCTTTGGATATTGAGTTCGTAAGATAAATATTGGTAAATATTTAGTGCAAATGTGATCAAATATCAAAATGGAATGAGAAAGAATTTAAAAAATCTATAGTCTGATCCTTTTCTATCTAATCCCAATCCCAATCCCAATCCCAATCCCAATCCCAATCCCAATCCCAATCCCAATCCCAATCCCAATCCCAATCCCAATCCCAATCCCAATCCCAATCCCAATCCCAATCCCAATCCCAATCCCAATCCCAATCCCAATCCCAATCCCAATCCCAATCCCAATCCCAATCCCAATCCCAATCCCAATCCCAATCCCAATCCCAATCCCAATCCCAATCCCAATCCCAATCCCAATCCCAATCCCAATCCCAATCCCAATCCCAATCCCAATCCCAATCCCAATCCCAATCCCAATCCCAATCCCAATCCCAATCCCAATCCCAATCCCAATCCCAATCCCAATCCCAATCCCAATCCCAATCCCAATCCCAATCCCAATCCCCATCCCAATCCCAATCCCAATCCCAATCCCAATCCCAATCCCAATCCCAATCCCAATCCCAATCCCAATCCCAATCCCAATCCCAATCCCAATCCCAATCCCAATCCCAATCCCAATCCCAATCCCAATCCCAATCCCAATCCCAATCCCAATCCCAATCCCAATCCCAATCCCAATCCCAATCCCAATCCCAATCCCAATCCCAATCCCAATCCCAATCCCAATCCCAATCCCAATCCCAATCCCAATCCCAATCCCAATCCCAATCCCAATCCCAATCCCAATCCCAATCCCAATCCCAATCCCAATCCCAATCCCAATCCCAATCCCAATCCCAATCCCAATCCCAATCCCAATCCCAATCCCAATCCCAATCCCAATCCCAATCCCAATCCCAATCCCAATCCCAATCCCAATCCCAATCCCAATCCCAATCCCAATCCCAATCCCAATCCCAATCCCAATCCCAATCCCAATCCCAATCCCAATCCCAATCCCAATCCCAATCCCAATCCCAATCCCAATCCCAATCCCAATCCCAATCCCAATCCCAATCCCAATCCCAATCCCAATCCCAATCCCAATCCCAATCCCAATCCCAATCCCAATCCCAATCCCAATCCCAATCCCAATCCCAATCCCAATCCCAATCCCAATCCCAATCCCAATCCCAATCCCAATCCCAATCCCAATCCCAATCCCAATCCCAATCCCAATCCCAATCCCCAATTCCCAATTCCCAATTCTCAATTTCCAATTCCCAACTCCCAATTCTCAATTCCCAATTCCAAATGCCAATAACAATAAATATTTTATTGTCATTTTAATCTTTGCCAAATCATAAAACCTTTTTCAAACCCTATCCCACCGTGCACCCATGACCAAATTCCACTTTCCAATGGTCCCGCGGGAGTCCCGTTTTCGGATCTTGGGATGTGGTTGATGATTATGGTTACGGCGGTGTCACGCGCGGGGGATATACTACCCAAAGGACCCAGCGTTCCTTCCCCGTAAAAACCCAGACGGAACAAGTCACTTTCTTATCTGACATACTCCAGACTCCAACCCCTCGTAACAACCCCACCCAAATCTTCTGCTCTGACCCTTAAGTAATGTCCCAGCAATGTCACAATCCAGGTGGAACGCGACCGGCGGAACCATTCAAGGCCGCGCCCGTTATCATTCTGAGGGATTTAGCTTTTCTTTTTGTTCGGAAATTTCTTCATTTTTTGAGCAGAGAACCTTTCTTTTCCTCAATTGTGTGTCCCCAATTTCCCCTAGAGATCCTAAATAGGGAGACTGGACGAAGTGAATTTGACGTACCCAAACAGACGCGAGTTTGACGTATCCAAACGAGCATTTGCCTTTACGCCCAGCAAAACTTATCAGTGTTGCCAAGCTCAAAACATACGTTGCCAGATCGATTTAGGAAGCTTAGACCAGTCTCCCTATTTAGGGTCTCTAATTTCCCCTCGTTGGCGGAATTGTTCACCTGCTGAAAGGGGGTTGGAGCGGGGAAGAAGCGGTTCTTCAATCAAACAGGCGGAAAATCGCGTGGAAAATTTCTTCTTTTTCTTTTCTTTTGTTGCTGGTGGTTCGTTTTTATCAAGAGGCATTTTCCGCGTGGAATGGTAAGTACACAGAGTCGTCGTGGGGGAAAAAAAGAGGTTCATAAGCTCGGAGTTGTCGTGTTCCGGAGAGTGGAAAGTGTGTCACTGACTGCTGCAGTGTACGAATACTTCTTCTTGGGAGGGGGTTTGGAAGTGAGTACTTCTTTACGAGCTTATCTGATCGTGGTTCTCGTCGTGGTTTTGAGTTGGTTTTTTGGAAGAAGAGGTGGGTTCTAACGGTTGAGGGGGGTTTGATAGGGAGCAAAAAACTGGGGTATTTTGATTTGAGCAGAATACCACTGCAGGCAAATAAAACCCTCGACTTTTGATTGGTTTCTTCTAAATCACAAAAAATTGCTTTCTCTCTAAAATTGGAAACATAAATCAAGAAAACTTGATTTGAAAATGACAGGTCAAGAATCCTTAAACCAACCATTTGTCATCCACTTCAGTAAAGACAACATAATCAACAGCTTCACCTGCAACACGGTTGAAGAGGAAGATAATGATGATGATGATGATAACGTCCCCTCGGGGGAGTAGGTGTCTCTAGAATAAAATGGAAATTAACTAATTAAACACTGTTAAGACTGGGAACTGCGCATTCCTTCGGAGATCCCTTTCCCCCGGGGGTTGACCAATTATTCTAGACAACAACAAGTGGACAGCGCTAGAAGGATGAGGTTGATGCAGGACTCTTTAGTCAAGATAATTTAACATCCGGTCACACTGCCGAGAGTGGGTTGGCTTAACTAAGTGGTTTAATTATTGTTGCTTCAAAATGTTGACTGTGTTGATGTGATGAAAAATCACACAAATTATTCAAAATAAAAACAAATCAAGTACGGCCTCACCGATCTACCTGAAAGTTTCAGGAGTTATTTGGACAGGCGCAGGCTCAACCCGAGGGGACGCATGAAATTTGGGGTCCCCAAAATAGTAGTTGGGAAGGTTGATAACAAGAATACACAGTTAAATCAATAATTATTAGAACAGTTAAAAAATCTATGAAACGCCCATTCAAAATAATATTCTTGGTTTCAATATTTGGATGAAAAAAGTGATTTAAAATGCATTTTACAGGCGTACAGTTGCTTTCCAATCATTAGTTTTGAAAATATCAAGGTATTGACGAAATTTTTTTTTTCGCAAAAAAAAATCTCAATGTCAATGTAGGGGAGAGTGGGGAGACTTGATCCCCTTTTTTGTATCGCACATAACTCTGTAAATTTTTCACAAAACTATGAACTTTTTGCATGAATTGAAAGCTTAAACATTCAACTGTGTTTGGCTGATAAGGGTATTTTATCAGATAAACTCTTCGAATCATGCCAAGCGTTTTGAAAAAATATTTTAAACTGGCATTTTCAAAATGTTGGGGGTAATTTGATCCCCCTTTCAACATTTTGAAGAAATCTTAAGCAAAATGTTTCTTATTCATCCAAACTTTTAATTTTCTATAAGTTAAAGCAATTTCACATTAAACCTGTACGTTTGCGTTCAAAATATAACAAGTTTAGCATGCAAAATATTTATAAACAAAAAATTTTCTTTTTTAGACCAAAATTGAACATGTTTACAAAAGCTGGTAATTTTTGTTTACAAAACTTTTGAAAAATGGTTCAAACTGCAGTAAGTTATGTCCAAATATACTAAAGGAAACTATTTACGAAAATTCAGCCCAATTATTTAATCTTGAGGCTGATTCCGGTGACTGTAAAAATGCTGGGATCAAGTCTCCCTAAACGCATTTTTTTAAACAATTGATTGTAAAAAATAGTTTGACGATAAATTTAACGTCAAATTTGTAAGGGTTTTGGAGTTGATATATTTATCAAACAATTCATGTATAAAACATATTTTTTTGAATAATTTTTGAGTGTTTTCTTTACTTATCAAAACAAAGAAAAAAGATCTCTTGGAAGTTTTTTGCACCACTTTTTAGAAAAATGTGTTTAACTCAATCCAAACATTTTTTATTTTTTTTCTTTGTTTTCTACAATGAGTTTTAGTTAATTTCGCACAACTTTCTAAAACAAAGCTAATTGTTTTACCCACATGCTGACGAGATACAGGCTTGGGATCAAGTGTCCCCGGGGATCAAGTCTCCCCACTCTCCCCTACATTGGTATTTCATGAAAATTTTAAAAGTGTTCAAAGGTATTCAAACATGCTAAATATGATTATTAACGCGGGAAAATGCATTTTAACTGGATTTCAGTTGATTTGACTTTAATTTTCATTAAAATTTTGAAGTTTTTCGAAAAAATATTTTTTTTTGCCTCCTGATTATTCAGGCCATCTTTTAAGAGGAGGGGGGGGGGGCGCCATTAACTTTGAAAAATATTTGCAACAGCCTCATGGGCATGAGCATGGTTGACTGTCAATGAGCTGCTACTCCGTTATTGACAGATCAGCTGAAGTTAAACAATTAATCAAAAATGATCAGTGGGAGCCAACCATCCGTTCACTGTTTAACCTCTGAAGATCTCTACTTTATTAGTCAATACCGGCGCCCTCCCAAGCAGCCTGCAGTTCAACGAAAGGGAGGAATGTTAGTCCGATAGTTGAAGTTGCAGACTCATCAAGCACATAGTTTTTCGCTATATACTTGTTGATACCGCTTGAGACCGTTGAATCCACAGCATCTCCTTCAAGCATCACGTGATTATTTTTTTTTGGGTTAGTAGGATAAGGTATTGGCTTTTTGATACCTCCCGAGCTACGACGCTATGAGGAGGACTTTTATAACAGGCCCGTCGGCGAGCCTTCCGAGCAACGATGCTATGGGAAGGTCTTTCTGGTTAACACACAAACTCACTCACACACAGTTATTTGCTCCACTATTAACTCAACGATCCACATTGTCAGTGCGTCTTTCGTTCATTATATAGAAATGGCTTTTTCACCGCAAAAAAATAAAACCTTATTCGAAAAATTTAAACACAATCCACCCGACGCCGTACCTTCCGATCAACGATGATATAGGAAGGGCTTTGAAAATCACAAAAGAAATCACTTTTCACTCCGAATATTTTTTACGACCACGCGCTCCCTTTGCCAACTATGCACTGATGACGCTGCATTTTCAGAGGGTAATTTATTCCTCGCAGCACACAATACACGACAAAAATGCGAAACAAAAGGCACACACAAAAAAAATCACTTTTCACTCCGAATGTTTTTTACTACCACCCTTTGCCAATTATGCACTCTGAAAAATATTTGCAACAGTCTCAGGGGACAAAATTTTTTATTCAAAAATCTTTTTTTTCTGTATTTATAATCATATTTAGCAGGGACCGTGGTGTAGGGGTAAGCGTGGTTGCCTCTCACCCAGTCGGCCTGGGTTCGATCCCAGAAGGTCCCGGTGGCAAATTTTGAGACGAGATTTGTCTGATCACGCCTTCCGTCGGATGGGGAAGTAAATGTTGGCCCGGTCTAACCTAGAGGTGTTAGGTCGTTAGCTCAGTCCAGGTGTAGGAGTCGTCTCCCTGGGTCCTGCCTCGGTGAATTCGCTGGTAGGCAGTTGGACTCACAATCCAAAGGTCGTCAGTTAGAATCCCGGGGTGGATGGAAGCTAAGGTGTAAAAAGAGGTTTGCAATTGCCTCAACAATCAAGCCTTCGGACACCTAGTTTCGAGTAGGAATCTCGCAATCGAGAACGCCAAGGCAAAGCTGTAGAGCGAATAATTTGATTTTGATTTTTGATTTAGCATTTTTGGGCTGGATTAAAAGTATTTTGAATTTTTATGAAATTCCAATGTAGCAGCACCGCAAAAAAAATGTTTTTTTGCAAAAAAAAATAAATTTTCGTCAATACTTAGGTATTTTGGAAACTAATGATTTCTTAACAACTGGGTAAAATGCATTTTTAAACACATTTTTCATTCATATGTTGAAACCATGGCTCGTAAATTCAATGTTTATTTTTTTTTATTTTTTTGTCCCCCCCCCCTTGACTTCGGTCAGAGTCGAGGGACATAAACTTCAAAAAATATTTGCAACGGCCTTAAGGGAAATTAAACTTTTGAAAAAAAAAAACTAACTTAATCCACCCATGTGGTTGATGCTTTCCTCACTTTTTACCAACAATGGGTAATATGAGTGGTTTGGACACATATTTCAGCAATTTTTTTTAGATCCAGAAAAATAAGTACACAGATATAACTTAAGTAGTCATAACTCGAGACAGGGTTGCCAGATCTTCAATGTTGTAGACTCGTTGGAAAGGTCTATTGATTACCTAATCAAAGATGGGTCGGGTGATGGGTCCGGACATCATTTGCATACATTTAATTGAGATCCGACTTCAAAAAAGTACATAAATATCACTTAAGTGGTCATAACTCGAGACAAAGTTGCCAGTTGCCAGATCGTCAATGTTAAGAATTCATTGGAAAGGTCTCTTGATTACCTAACCAACGATGGGTCGGGTGATGGATCTGGACATCGTTTGCATACATTTAATTGAGATCCGGCTTCAAAAAAGTACAAAAATATTGCTTAAGTGGTCATAACTTCAATGCTTATTTTATAAAACTCTAGCAAAAACTTTGATAAAGTAACATAATTTGGTAATAGCAAACTCTTAAAAATTAGTCTCAAGGAACATCCAAGACCAAAATTTGAATTCAGACCAACTTTTGGTACATTTGTTACAATGAAAAATTGCTAAAACTGTCGAAGTTTGGATATAGAATTACGAGATTAATGTTGTATGTGTTTATGAAACGATGAGAAATACATGACCAATTTGGTCTATTCTACTTTCTCACCATAATTTCATTTCATAACCAATCAATAAAATGAAAGTAGATTTTTCAAAAAAAAAAAAATTCCTGCTCGGCTTAAGGTGTCTGATTGATGGATTTCCGAAATTTCCCTCTGGCTAACCACAAACAACGCAACCAAACACCACTAATTGCATTTAATAAGCAAATATTTAAGCCATTTACAAACTGATCAAACAACTCACCCCTGTGTTTGCATAGCGCTGACAGCTACTCCATCCGGTTTGATTATTACGGCAGAATAAAACAATCACTTCTACCGCAAATAATTACCATGTCCAAACAAACAACCCAATTACAAAAGCCGGAAGCCACCTGTACCGTGCTGCTGCTGCCTTGTGCCACATCCATTTCAAAACAAAACACGCCGGATTACACGAATCCTCTCCGACTCCGACTAAGCCACTCCACGTAGTGGGGGTCCTCCCCTTAACCAAAGGTAAATATTCATAATTAAGTTGCTTAACATCGCAACAATTACACAATTAGTGAAAAAACGAAACGCGCACGGCATGGCAAGTTCTGGTTCCGCGACCTCCTCACGGCAGAACTTTGTGCCACTGTCGGCAGAAGGGTGGTAGGCTCTTGGATAGATCAGATTCTTGTAAAACACGCAACAACACGGCGGCGGGGGGTTTTCTATGGGGTTGGAGACCAAATCGGGGGCGCTGTCGGACGAAATCTCCATTATCATACATCACGCGCTCAATTGGACGTGGTTTGTCTCGATTTCAGTGGGGGGACGCTGATTTTTGAGGTTTTTTTTTTCTGCAGATTTGCTTCGAAAATTTTACAAAATTGTAATTGAAATCTTTTATGCTTCCATTTTGTAAAATTCATTGTAAAAAGAACTACTTCAGTAACAGCTTGATTGCAATTCTCACAAGTGCAGTTATTGCAACAATAATCGCTTGAAATTCTTTACATGCAGTCATTCTCTGTAAAATGTCCCTGTCATTAGTGCTAAACATGCACCCGAACATCGCAACCCAGCAATGCAATGTCACGATGTGCACTTGGCAATTTCCGATTTATGTGGCATAATAACAATTTCCAAATCGATATCCCCAATCGCACACGGTCTATTTCTGGTTCTCCCCAACGCCCCCCCCCCCCTGCCTTGTCTTGTCAAGTCACTATCGGATACGCCACAAGCAACAACATATTCTCCTCCTTCCGGGAAAACTATTGACTCGTTACTGTTCCCCACCCCCAAGTCCGTGACGGGCGCAACGAACGGGTAATAAGATTTCGCCTGTTTCCAATTCGGGTCGAACCACTTACGAAGAACTCGCTAGCGACAAATTGGAAAATTGGAAACAATATCGCCACTATTCACAACTCACAGTATCGGCGGAGAGTCGTTTTCCTTGTCCCTTTTTATTTGGCAGTTTGCTGGCTAACGATCGAACCACCCCCCTTGCAACTTGCGATTCGGTGAAAAGCTTTCCCGAGGGGAAAAATCTACCCCCCCCCCCCCCCACGAGCAGAGCAAAAAAGCAATTTTCCTACCGGTTGGGAATAATTTTTCTAACGATTGTGATTTTTTTTAAATTTTATTTTGGCTTAATTTCCAGAGCACCAAACAACATTTTAATTGGGTTGTATTATTAACTTAATTGATTTATTTGCTATTGTTTTTTGCTCGACGGTTTTCCCGCTACCCCTCACGGGCCATCGTACGCTAGAAAATGGTTATGCAATCGGAAAATGCAAAAACACAACAAACTGAGGAGTGAGGGGGATTTGGGGTGGTTTCATTGAGCATCAGGTGTACAAGGTTTCCGTGGAGGAAAATATCAACGATTTTCTACAAACGGCAACTGGTAAAAACTTTGAGCAATTTTCCATAATATTTCTTAATTGAGGAATTTTTATTTTGTCAATTCCCTGTGGCTACTACTCTTGTGCAGACTTTCTTTAAAAAAAAAGGAGCTTGAGTATTCAAATATCAGTGTCTTGAAAACAGTTCTTCTTATTGAAATGGTGTCTCAGGGAAAATTTTAGGTTTGCTTAACATATTTTGTACACAATTGGTGTGTTTTTAAGTATGAGTAATTAATTTAAGAAATTAAAAGTTATAATAAACCAGACTCGCTTATACCAAGGAAGGAACTTCCGATAATCAAAACTAAGACACTGACTGTTAAGTTTTCTATATTATTTCACTTTTAACACCAAATTTGAGTCCTTCAAACACATTTTAGTCAAATTTGTGTGGTTACCATAACAAATGCAATTTCTCAATATTTTATCGCAGCCATTCTGGCCGCCATGTTGGATTTTAAATTTCTAAATCTAAAGTGATTTGGGGTCAGCCAAACGTCCCAAAACAAGACTATGGAAAAACTTTTTCTTCGTGATTCGATTTTCCCAAGATGCGATTAGGTGGATGCAAATATTTTTCAAAGTTTTTGTCCCTCGGCTCTGGCCTCACTTTGCGCAAAACGATTCAATTTTGTATGGGAATTTTGACAGGGAAAATATTTTTCTAGGTTTTGTTTATAAAAAACAACACTTCAAAAAAACGTACTTTCTGAGCAACAACATGTTATGACAAGTTTTGATAACGATGTATATTTTTTTTGTAGCAAGTTAGTACCGTTAGTTAGTCTCTAAGCTCTACTTCATTTGTGGAAATTGACCAGAAATTGTGTTGTATTGTCTAATTTTCGTAAATTAAAGTATTTGTTAGATAAAAATCACAACAACAAAAACAGAATTAGGACAGAAAAGGCATTTTTTTATTTTTGCCTGCAATATAAAACCCGGAAAGACTTTGATTCGTTATTGGAGATTTTTCTAAAATTAAGGAACAAATTTGAAGTCTTATAGAAATGGACAAAAACCACACAAAATAGCCGAAACACCTGTTTTCTAAAATTGTCATTTTCACAATCGTTGTATCTTCACAAAGATTGGACTTAGAAAAATTGTCAAAATGGAGACTGTTATGTTAAAATTGTCAATTCACACATTTTCAAATTGGAACGTACTAAATTATCCACGATATTACGTAGACGAATGTTCAATGATTGAAAAGATACTTATTGAAATATCGGAACGATTCGAATAATTATTTATAATTTTTTAATGAATCATTTGATTATAAAATAAAATCAAACGCAGTTTTTGAAATATTTTATCACATTTAGAATTATGTTTTTTCGTTCAAATCTTAAGAAGCTCAAATTAAAAACAGCATAAAAACGCTTGTTGAATTAAATTATTTTTAAAGAATTTTATTATTTATTTTGATAATTATTACGAAACTATTGGCACTACGCCCCCCGGGGCATGGCCTTCCTCTAACGTGGGATTTCTGCTCCAGCGCCTCTGACGAGACAGGAGAAACCGGGACCGACGTTTTACTTCACCATCCGATAGAAGCTCAGTGGATAAGGCGGGAATCGAACCCGCGTCTCATAGCATCATCGGGATCGGCAGCCGAAGCCGCTACCCCTGCGCCACGAGACCCACCATTACAATTACATTAACCTTATTAAAAGAACAACAAAAACAAATATTTTTTTTTTCATTGTATTTTTTTTTTTCATTTTAAATTGAAATATTTTTAACCATATTTAACCATAAAATTTGGAATCAAAAAAGAAAATTTCTTTAATTACTCGTTGATTAATTTATAATGCTTTGGCGTTTTCAAGTTAGACTGTTATTTTTTTTAAATTTATCTTTGGCTCGAAAAACCAGGGTGCCATTTTTTTCATAAAAAATATTCAATATTTCAATGGAGTTGGAATTGAGCAACTCTCTACGAAATCGGTCGATTTCGACCATTTTTATTTTTTGTATTTTTTTATTTGACTTAAACATTGTGGGGGTTTTCCCTATGACCAAATAAGCTATTTTGCGTCATTGGTTCACCCATAGAAGTCTCCATACAATTTTGGCTGCTGTCCATACAAAAATGGTATGTAAATATTCAAACAGCTGTAACTTTTGAGTGAATTTTCTGATCAATTAGGTGTCTTGGGCAAAGTTGTAGGTATTGTTGAGGACTTTTGAGAAAAAAACAGGTACACGGAAAAAAAATTTGCAGATTTTTTATCAACTTTTTTTTCACTTAAACTCAATTTCCCAAAATACGTATTTTTTTATATGTTTTATGGGACAAAATAAGCAAATTTTTGAGCCATAGAGAAACATGGTCAAAAAATCTGCCGCCGAGTAATGATTTTTTGAAAAATAGTGATTTTTGTAAAAAATCGAAATTTCATGCAAAAACAAGTTTGACATTATTTTTTAATGCAAAATTAAATTTGCAATCGAAAAGTACTCGACAGATTTTTTGATAAAGGGCTCCGTTTTCAAGATATAGCCACCGAAAGTTTGATTTTAGCGAAATATTTTTAAATCAAGACTAGCATTTTAAATGGGCGTAATTTTCAATGGTTGGCCCTTCTAAAATGTTAGTCTTGATTTAAAAGTTTTCAAAATATTTTTTTCGAAGAGATCGTCAAAACCAAACTTTCGGTGGCTATATCTTGAAAACGGAGCCCTTTATCAAAAAATCTGTAGAGTACTTTTCGATTGCAAATTCAATTTTGCATTAAAAAACATTGTTAAATTTGTTTTTGCATGAAACTTTATTTTTGTCGAAAAATCACTATTTTTTCAAAAATTCATAACTCGGCGGCAGATTTCTTGACCATGTTTCTCTATGGCTCAAAAGTTGCGGATTTTTGTCCCCTAAAATATATGAAAAAATCTCGAAAATCAAAAAATACTTATTTTGGGAAATTGAGTTTTAGTGAAAAAAAAATGATAAAAAATCTGCAATTTTTTTCCGTGTACCTATTTTTTTTCTCAATAGTCCTCAACAATACCTACAACTTTGCCGAAGACACCAAATTGATCAGAAAATTCAATCAATAGTTACAGCTGTTTGAATATTTACATACCATTTTTGTATGGACAGCAGCCAAAATAGTATGGAGACTTGTATGGGTGAACCAATGACACAAAATAGCTTATTTGGTCATAGGGAAGGCCCCCACAAAGTTTGAGCCAAATAAAAAAATACAAATAAAATCCATTTCCGGTTTTGGTAGAGAATTGCTCAATTGAGCAACTCTCTACGAAATCGGCCGATTTCGACCATTTTTATTTTTTGTTTTTTTTTTTATTTAACTCAAACTTTGTGGGGGCCTTCCCTATGACCAAATAAGCTATTTTGCGTCATTGGTTCACCCATACAAGTCTCCATACAATTTTGGCAGCTGTCCATACAAAAACGGTATGTAAATATTCAAACAGCTGTAACTTTTGAGTGAATTTTCTGATCAATTTAGTGTCTTCGGCAAAGTTGTAGGTATTGTTGAGGACTTTTGATAAACCAATAGGTACACGGAAAAAAAATTTGCAAATTATTTTATCAACTTTTTTTTAACTAAAACTCAATTTCCCAAAATACGTATTTTTTGATTTTCGATATTTTTTTATATGTTTTAGGGGACAAAAATCCGCAACTTTTGAGCCATAAAGAAACATGGGCAAAAAATCTGCCGCCGAGTTATGATTTTTTGAAAAAATAGTGATTTTTGGAAAAAATCGAAGTGTCATGCAAAAACAAGTTTGACATTATTTTTTAATGCAAAATTGAATTTGCAATCGAAAAGTACTTTACACATTTTTTGATAAAGGGCTCCGTTTTCAAGATGAAGCCACCGAAAGTTTGATTTTAGCGAAATATTTGCACTTTTCAATTTTTAAAAATAGTGACCATCAGTGACCATTTCTATTTTTTTTTTTTTTTTGAAAAGTTTAGAAAATTTGCTATAAAATTGTCTAACAGACATTGAAGATTGGACCTCGGGTTGCTGAGATAGAGCCGCTTTAAGAAAAAGAAACACATGATGATAATTTCTTTTGAATTTCATTGTAATATTTTTGTTTTACTAGCCATAGTTAGAAATAGAGCAATTCTTTCAGAATTTGGTCATTCGTTTTTTCTTTGTATTTTTAATCCGACTTAAACTTTTTTGGTGCCTTCGGTATGCCCAAAGATGCCATTTTGCATAATTAGTTTGTCCATATAATTTTCCTTACAAAGTTGGTAGCTGTTAACGCCTAGTTAACCAAATTTGACGATCATGTAGAAACACTTTCAGACAACACTGTAGATTATGTAACACCACACACACAATCTCAGTAGCCCTTCGTGTACCTTTATGTTCAATGTTTGTAGTCGTTTCAGAACACGAAGTGGTTTGTCTTTTGTAATGTTTTGTAGACTTCCCGGTCGCAAGAACTTGACTAGCTTAGGAATCAGACCAGACCCCAACCACAAGAGACTTCTGACCAGATGGTCGACCGGGACAGTCACCCCTCCTCAGGGGCCAAGTTAAGTAGACCCAATAAATAATCACACAAGAATTGTACCCCTTTTGTGCAATAAAGTCTTCCCGAAGTTATCGCGCGTTTTCACTTACCGGATCACAAGTTTCACCCCCGACACACAGGACCACATCGGCTACGATGTGCGTCAACTTTTTGGTCCGATCGAACCGGATAGTGTGTCGGGACCCGCGAAGAAAGGACAAAATCCGCCGGTAATGAAGTCCGCGATGGCGCCGCGTATCAAGTTCTGTTCAAGTGAAAATGGCCCAAGCGCCATTCCGTCGCTGTCCATCAGTGCTCGTTCAAACGCAGAAGTTCCGTCCACTTCTCACCTGCAATCATGAAAAATCGGTGAAGCATAAACTGCAGTGCATTTTCATGAAAACGTTCCATGCAAAATCGCGGCGCCGATCCAAAAATGCCTCTCGCTAAGTACGTCGGAAGGATTCGCCATCTTCCGACTCTGCAGTGTATTCCTTCCACAAGATCCGCCATCCTGTCCTGACGACCACGTAGCACGATTCCGCCATCGTGATACGACCACTAGAAGGATCACTCCGCCGTGAACTTGACCGCGAAACCGTCCAAACCGTTGAAAAAACTCCGAACAAACCGAAACAAAAAGTGTACCGCGAACCGTAAAAGTGAAAACCAAAACAAAACGAGAACTGTCAGTGCGTTACAACTTTTCGAAGTCGCGTGAAGAAGGTGTGCTAGTTTCTGTCTGTAGAGCCACCGCAAAGGTCTGCAGAAAAGCTCGTGACGTAAACGTTGTGCGTTACGAGAAAGATTCGCGGAAAAATAGTGATGGCGCGAACGCCATTTTGTGAAGTCGAAAATGGCGTCGCATGTGAACAAAATGTCGGTTGAACAACGACCGGCACACGAAAGTTCCGCGCGAACAAAACGGAACCACCTCTGCAGTGAAAGTGAAAGATCTGCGCTAGACCCATGCAGCAACAATGTTTTCGAAATCGCGTTAACCTCGCGAACCTACCCGTTTTCTACGAACCTTGCTTTCGGAGAGAGAAAAGTGAGACGCGAGAAGTGAGCAAAAACAGTGAGAAGAAAAACGTAAACAAAGTTCGTCGCGGCAACTGCAGTGTCGGTGCAGTTTCGTGTATCTCGGTTGCGGATTTCTCAATTCGCACGAAGAAAAGTGTACGGATCGATCGTTTCGCGGGTGTCATGCTATTTAGGATGCTAGAAGAAGCGGTCACGTAGTGCATCCAAGGCGACCGAGCTGAAGAAATGCGATCAGTGCCAGAGTTTTGCTCGCTATTCGTCGACGCACACACAGCTGACCACAGCTGTGTGTAGTACAAGGTGGTCAGCAGAAAAACACAGTGGCGTAGTAGGGTCGGCCATCGAGTGTGCGCTTGCTCCAGGTTCAGGACGCATCGCAGAGACGTCGCTAAGACGTCTGCAACCCGTGTCAAGCACGTTAAACCGCAGCAGTTTCATCACAGCTGATCCACCGTCCCGGTCAGCGCAGCGTCGGCGTTCAAGTACTCCAGGTTCCAGCTATAAAGCCTGAGGGGCAGCGCCGCTTTGATGGGACGGGTCGAAGCTGCTGCCCCACAGCCACCCTGAGTTAAGTATCTTTTCATTCAATTAGTTTGAACATTCGCTCAGCGCATTTGTTGTCTCAGGTGTGGCTGAGCTGGAATCCTGGAAGACGGACGGACTTCGAGTCTCACCACCGGACAGTTCGCGACCTGGCGATCGGACGGATCGTCAATGTCAACGCTTTGGTCGGCCAGCCGGTCGACAACCAGCATGTACTGAGCAGCGCCACGAGCTGCCATCTCGCACCTCGCAGTCGGACGGACTGGAGGTCACCACACTCTGCGCAGTCAGACGGACTGCCGAAGATCATTCACGTCGTGGTTTCCTCGGATCGCCGAGAACCAACCCTGCCAACGGACGCGGCGAGCGTTCCCCCAAGAAGTGGCTAACTCGGAGCACCGAGAGCCAACCAACCCAGCTATCATCGGACGCAGCGCGCGTCCCCGACGAAGAAGAGGCTCCCTCGGAACGCCGAGCGCGAGCATTCCAGTTTCCTGCACAAGTTCGGCCAGCGCACCAAGGCGCTGGAAGTAAAGTCTGGTTCGCGGCGGGTAGAACCGATCTACCGCGTCGTTTAACCTTCCCCATCGACGTCATCACCCACGGTCTGTTCGCCAAGAGCAGAATTTCATCCAACACCGGTTGGAATCCCGGCCATGCTGAAGTGTACAGCAGCATCGGTCCGGCCGTCTTCGGCCACCTTCCTCTCTGGGCTCGCGGAGATGGATTGAAGTCACGAGCAATCGGGTGACGTCATGGTCAACGGGGACACCTGGTCCCACACTCCAGCCACAACATGGTGGTACATTCCAAGGCCTCAACTGAGGCAACCTACGGCCACACAGCTGGCACACTCAAGCCCTCATTGGAGGCACCACGATCCACACACGGTGGAACCCAAGTCGGCCACAACGGTGGCATCACACGCACAAGCAGGAAACAGCAGCAGTACGGACGCGCGGACGGCGCAGCAGTTCATGGCGGGCGGCACCAAGGCCACTGGCACTTCCAAGGGCGACGCAGAGGCCGCAAATCATCACCACACCACGGTCACGAAGCTGCACAACCGGTGCAGCACACGGCGGGCGGCGCGCGAGCCGCACTACAGACTCACTACAGTCCACACACACAAGGGCAGCACAGTCGCTGCACTCACAAATGGCGATACAGCCACGACGAGCGGCAAGAGGCCGCACTCCTACGACCCACGATGGGCGGCGCACGAGCCGCTGACAACAGCTCACCCGAGCAACGACGGCGATGGTGACACTATCATCGCACGACCGCAGCACAGCGGTCCCCGAGCGGCACGCAAGCCGCAGAAACACCACGGTTTCCCCTACGTTAGGGCGGTGCAGCAAGGCACCGAGTCAGCACATCAGCTCACCAAATGCTGATAGCAGAGTTCCAGCAGCGAGGCATTTGGGGGTGGCGCGTTCGTGGTCGGACGGGCCAGAACAGTCACCCCGCCACTTTCCCAAGATAAGTACCTGTTGATTAGTTCTTCATACAGTGGCTCAATCACACAACTCTCACAGGTCCTGCTGGAACATCGCTGGAATGCCAACCAATGGCATCGAACTCGGTCGACGGGACCGACCATCTCTTCGGTCATCGCTTCGACTTGCAGCAGTGCGCAATGCTGCAAGAGTCGTTGTGTCGGTTGTCGGGGTAGACGTACCCTGGGCAGTCGTCTTCAGAGGCACCAGAGTTCCAGAAACGTGACGTCAGCGATGGAGATCCCACATCAATCAACCAGCACATCGAGGTGCTCACCAGCCAAGTCGTTCTGGGTGGGAACGCGTCCACCAACAACAACAACATCGTCTTCGACCGCGCTTACTTGGCGGCGGCGTTTTCAACGGTCGCACCACCACAGCGTGGCGACATTCCCACGGCCGCGCCAGCGCAAGACCCGCGGTGTCTCCAGCAAGTGAGCGAAGCGATCGCTCTTGCCAAAGTCTACGGCAATCGAGGACACAGCAACAAAGCACGAGGAGTGGCGCGTTCGTGGTCGGACGGGCCAGAACTGCCGCTCCACCCCCTATCCAAGTTAAGTACTGCAACAATTTTAATGTTTCAACCAGAAGCTCAGCGCTTTCCACCCTCAGGTTGCTGTTCCTCCTCGATTCGGCCCTTCGTCAACAGCAAGCAGCAGATTATCGTCAACGACACCGCAGAACATCGCCAGCAGCCCAACAATCAGCAAAATACCGAACGAAGAAATTTAAAAGAACTATCTGTGATAATTAGCATTAAGTAATGTAGGGCTGTTAGGACGATTTCTTGTTGAAAGCCTTCGGCCTTCAAGGCGGGCGGTATGTTAACGCCTAGTTAACCAAATTTGACGATCATGTAGAAACACTTTCAGACAACACTGTAGATTATGTAACACCACACACACAATCTCAGTAGCCCTTCGTGTACCTTTATGTTCAATGTTTGTAGTCGTTTCAGAACACGAAGTGGTTTGTCTTTTGTAATGTTTTGTAGACTTCCCGGTCGCAAGAACTTGACTAGCTTAGGAATCAGACCAGACCCCAACCACAAGAGACTTCTGACCAGATGGTCGACCGGGACAGTCACCCCTCCTCAGGGGCCAAGTTAAGTAGACCCAATAAATAATCACACAAGAATTGTACCCCTTTTGTGCAATAAAGTCTTCCCGAAGTTATCGCGCGTTTTCACTTACCGGATCACAAGTTTCACCCCCGACACACAGGACCACATCCGCTACGATGTGCGTCAACAGTAGCAGTCCAAACAAAAATGATGTATCAAAAATCTTTATCTTTAGAAGGAATTTTTTGATCGATTTAGTGTCTTCGGCAAAGTTGTAGGTATGGGTAAGGACTACACTGAAAAAAAATCATACACGGTAAAAAAAATTGGTGATTTTGATTTAACTTTTTGTCACTAAAACTTGATTTGCATTAAATCACTATTTTTTATTTTATTTTTTTATATGTTTTAGGGGACATCAAATGCCAACCTTTCAGAAATTTCCAGGTTGCGCAAAAAATCTTTGACCGAGTTATGAATTATTTAATCAATACTGATTAAAAAAAATCGAAATATTGGTCGCAAAAAAATTTCAACTTCATTTTTCGATGTAAATGCTTTTAACGTCTAAACTTTCATCATTGTAGCATGTCAATACGATTCCCTCAAGCAAGCAACACTGTTTTTTTGACATCTTTTGCCCCTGTTTTTTTTTTGTATTTGAGCATCATTTTAGTTTCAGTACACAATACACACAACAACAATTTTACGATAATTTCAAATCCTTTACTTCGACGTGACCATTCCGAGTAGGGCACGAAAAGTCAATGCAAGGGGTCAGCGAATCCAATTTGCCTGAACGATTTTCCACTTGCTCGAACAGCTGCTATTCGCGTTACCTAAGACAAAACAAGAAAATAAAAAAATAACCGCGATGGTGCCATGTTTGCATAATTGAGGAAATAAACTTTCAAGCAGTGGCGTTCCAATGTCACACGCCCCAGAAAATCAATCAATTTACGGCCACTGAGCGTGGGCGCATAATTACACCCATTACGGAACGCATAAAGTCAATTAAATTTTCATCCCGTTCGATGCGAAATTGGCTTCCTTCGCTCGCTGAAGTCTCGATTGTAGTCTAATTGCGGAAATGAACATTTCCGTGGTGTCGTTTTGCTTTCAAATTGCTTAATTTTCCCCCCGCTTGCCAGTTTTCCGATGTGCTTTTTTTTCGTTGTTTTCCTCGGAAATGCCATGCCCATCGATATCGTTTTTGCTAGGATGAAAAATACGCCACCGCCAGTCGTCAATCGTAATGGTAATGACGGTTGTAATAAATCAAAATCGGAGCGGTTTGTTGGTTTATTCTTGTTTTCGAAGAGAAATGTCCTGAAACAGTGGAGTGAATTGATTTTGGCAGCGGTATTTACTAAAAATGTTTTTTTCGCTGTTAAATTTCAAAATTGGCAGAATTTTTAAACATATTTTGTTATTATGATAGAAACTTAAAATAATTTTGCCATACTTAACAGTAGCTTTTTCCCAAATTATTGTAAGAAATCTGAGCCGCCAAACCAGCATTCAAAACACGCCAAAAACGTTTCTCGGAAAAGCCACAATCGAGGAGCTCTCGGTCGCAACTCTCAGACAACCGCACAGCACTCAGATCAGCCGGAAAAACCTCCGGGAGGTGGTGCTTCGGCGTGGGATGGGGAGAGAAATAAAATATCAATTAATCTTCTTCGGAATGTCTTTCCAACTTTATGGCCAACATTAATTCTGTTTGCCAAGCTTTCAGTGCGCGATGGTCGGTGGTGATCATCAGCGGCGGCAAGTTGTCGACTTTTGGCGGTGTACAGCTTTCGTTCTGTCTTACAGTCTAACTGCCACTCGCAATCATATTAATGATTTTTTTTTTCGGGGGGCTCAATTTCAGGCTGGGAAAAGCTTTTCCTTTTTGTTGGCGATGGATTCGATATTATGGTTGCTGGATTTTATGTTTGCACCAGCTTAGACCCCCCGCAGCTGGTGACTTCTTGGGTCAAGAGTTTTGGATTAGCTTATTGGATCGTAAAATGGGATTGGCCCAGTTCCTTGGATCGTTATTAATATTATTCTACGAAGTACTGAGCCTCATAAACTGATGAAGGTTCAACTTGTAAGTGCTGTTTATTGATCTCCGCACAAATTCCAAACGTGCACTTTGAAGTACCTCCCCTTCAACTATCCAATCAATTAAGCTGAAAATGCCAGTTTAATCCACCACTAACATCGAGCTGCAACCATCTACACACACCCGTCAGGATGGACGATGCAAAACCCATCGTTTGGTCCGGAAATTTGCGCGGAAATGCGTGCAACCACCGCCGCTTGGCCCGGAAAATCACAAACACTTAATTGAGAAATTAATCCAGCCTCGACTTCCTTCCGGCTTGTGGTGGGGTTGTTCCGACGAGCAGGGCAAAACTGGTTGGAATGCCAGTCTAGGTTGATTAATTTAATATGAAATCAGCACCAGCTATGCGTGTGCGTCAAGAAGGGAAACAGCTGATTGGAGCACGTGGCTCTTAACGTGAAGAAGGTCTTTGAAAAATAGTTTTCACAAGCAAATTTGAAATTTAAATGTATTAAAATAAATACAAATTGACGGCGCTAACGGCCATCAATTCATACTTTCGCAAACCATTCCAACTTGGCAAGTACCGTTTTCAAAACCCGATAAACGCTCATTTGAACGATCCCACAGCATCCACGCTCAGGTGATGTCCCATGCTCAACCCTGCAAACTCCTCCGTAGCCATCTCTTCCACGAACGAAAAACTTATCCAAAGAATGTCGATCAAACGAAGGCAACGGCAGCAGCAAAAAAATGCCAAGTCTCAACAATGAAGCAGGTCAGCGAAACGCTTCAAATTACACGCCACTTGTTCAGTCTCCCCCCCTCTGTCAACCCCGGCCAGACATTTTCCGCCTCCACCTGGAAAATGGCATTAAGAGCACCTGTCGAAGCAGGTGGGCGGGTGGAAAATTGTTTTGTTTCTTTGGCTCGTCGTCGTAGGGTGGTCGGTTCTAAAATTTCCAACCACCTTCTCAGACTCCTCCACGAAAAGCGCAGACACGGACGGAACGGAAAAGTTTTTCGCCTGGTTTTATGTTGACAACTGGTCCGGAGGCACCGCACACGAAGAGTTCGATTACAACCTGTCTACCGCCGTTTGTAACGGGGATGTTTCGAGCGGTAATGTGACTTGGATGTGTCGCAATTTGTCGGTTGTTGGTACTATTCCCCGCTGCTGTTGGGATTTCGTTGAGCAGTTCTCCTTTAACGGCGCACAGCAAAAAGAGTCTAGTGCATGGAGATTTTTACTACAATCACTGTAGTAAATTTATTTTGCGCTGACCTTTCGGTCATTCCACCACATTTTCTGATCCAGCTAAAATAAGGTGAGCCTATACCATCAAAACAAACAAGAATTCCGATTTTCGTCCAAATCGGAGGGCCTCGCAATTGTGGCTTTTCCGAGGAACTTTCTTTTGCGTGTTTTGGATGCTGGTTTGGCGGCTCAGATTTCAGAATAATTTAATAATATTTAATATTTTAATATTTTAATAATTTCAGGGCCAAACATTGAATAATATGCCCTTTTAAAATGCTTGATTTAAAAAAATCAAAATATTTTTTTCGAAAAGATCGGAAAATTTCACGAATTTTTCATGAATTAAAATTGAAAATCGGACCATTATTTGCTGAGATATAGTCATTAGAAAATGGTGGGTTGTTTTGGTGAGATTAAGAAAACTTCAATTTTCGTGTTTCTTTTTCTTAAAGCGGATCTATCTCAGCAATCCGAGGTCCAATCTTCAATGTCTCTTAGACAATTTTATAGCAAATTTTCTGAACTTAAAAAAAAATACTTTGAGAAACGGTCACTCATGATCACTATCTTTAACCCGGGCATGGTCTTCGGGTCTATAGGACTCAGTAGCACTATAAAAGTGATTGTAACTTTTGACCAAAAACACCTAGAGATCTGAAATTTTGTGACTTTGTGTTACTTATTAAGACACACATTCTGGCCAAAAATGAACTTCCGGTGGCCACCGGAAGTGCCCGCCAAAAAAAAAACTGACACCAATGGTATTCCGGGTCTATAGGACCCAGAAATGTTTTCGGCTGCCAAAATTCAAGATTGTAACCGATTTTGGATGTCTTGACCTCGAATGAAAGACTAGGATGTCTACTTTTTGAATCCGACCAGCAGAACCGGTTTTGGACACCGTGGCCACCGGGAACCTGCTATAACCGAAAAAAGTCCTTTTTGAGGCCCCTACTTTGAGGAACTGTATCTCCGAAACGATTGCACATCCCTAGTAACATTTTTAAACTTACAGGTTTTATCAGGGTTCTGAAAACCCTGATACGGCCTAAATAGGCTTTTATGGCCTACTTAAAACCTAAAATGTTACTAGGGATAGCAGGTTGCTTCCGGTTGCATTCGACAGATAATAACCTGAATTTTAAGCCCCAGAAAAAATAATTGGTCCATAGTGGCCACCGGTTTCGGTAACCTGGAACTTCCGGTAAACTTGATTTTTGCAGTTTTTGACATAAAACCGTCACACGGACCAGTCTTTTGAAACGGATTATTTTGCAAACCATTGCAGAAGGATACTACATACTACCCCTGGCTGTTTGGTATCGGTTCTGGCCAACTGTGGCCAATCCGCAACCGGTTCCAGGGGTACCCTAAACGGTTCCAATAATTGTCACGCTAGAAATCCGTCATGAAATTGAAAGTTATAACCATCTGAGGTCATGCTGATGTCCTCTGACCCAACCTGGTCACTCCGGAACCGGTTACCGGTGGCCACTGAGGGACACTATCGGAATATGCAATGAACCCTATCATCCGACATATCAAACTTCATGAAATTGAAAGTTATGACCATCTGAGGTCATGCTGATGTCCTCTGACCCAACCTGGTCACTCCGGAACCGGTTACCGGTGGCCACTGAGGGACACTATCGGAATATGCAATGAACCCTATCATCCGATGTATCAAACTTCAAGAAATTGAAAGTTGTCATTTTATGGAAAATTTAATGTACTTTTCGAATGTTTATTGACCCAGAAGGGTCATTATTTCATTTAAAACAAAATTTTTCATTTTAAAATTTCGTGTTTTTTCTAACCTTACAGGGTTATTTTTTAGAGTGTAACAATGTTCTACAAAGTTGTAGAGCAGACAATTACAAAAAAATTGATATATAGACATAAGGGGTTTGCTTAAAAAAATCACGAGTTATCACGATTTTACGAAAAAAAGTTTTGAAAAAGTTACTTTTTGCGTTTCTCTTTGTTTCGTCGTCTGTGTCTGTCGCGGGTGACCATGAACGGCCAGGATCGATAACGACCAACTTTTTCAAAACTTTTTTTTCGTAAAATCGCGATAACTCGTGATGTTTATGAGCAAACCCCTTATGTCTATATATCAAAATTATTGTAATTATCTGCTCTACAATTTTGTAGAACATTGTTACACTCTTAAAAATAACCCTGCAAAGTTAAAAAAACACGAAATTTTAAAATGAAAATTTTTGTTCTAAATGAAAAAAAAGACCCTTCTGGGTCAATGTTGATTCCAAAAATACATTAAATTTCCCATAAAATGACATGTTCCAAATTTTTTTTATAGTCAAGTAACGGAAAATTGGAGAATTTTTAAAACTTTTTTAGAGTTTTTTTTTCGATGAAAAATACGTTTTTTCGGAATTCTGAGTACGCCATCAAATCGGGCGTCTAATTTTACATAAAAGTCCCTTTGACACCAAATTTCTATCTCATCACCGTTTCAGGCTGCAAATTATTGAAAAACACCTCTTTTTTCGCATGTTAAAAAATGGAAGGGTTTGTACCGCCCCTTCGTCACGTGATACCAAAAAACGGACCTCGGATTCGTGATCAGGGACAAAAGTTACCCCTTAGGACAAAGTTTCACGCAAATCGAAGAGGGGTCGGGGCAACTGCTGTGTGAGTTGGTGGAGAATTACCCATTTGTAACTAACTATCCTTTTTTTTTCGTTTCATTGACATTTTTATGAAATGGATCTGGTGTTTTTTTGCAAAAAAAAATTCTCAGAATACAAAAAATTATAAATACAAAATTTAGCTATACCGTATTTTTGAAAAATACGATATTCACACGACTTCAATTCTCTAAATCGTGAACTGTGTTTATGAATTTCAGAACCACGAAGGAAAATATTCACGCACTTGCACTGCACCATACTCATGAATAAATTCATTCGTGGTTCTCAAATTCAAAATAAATGTAGAACAACATTCCGTTTTTTTCGATAATACTAAAATTTCATAATTTGCAATATGAGTACCAAACAAAGCAAAGCTTGGGAAACTTTTTACTTTTTTCAAGTTATTTTATGCAATAACATCTGAAATATTTTTGTAAGGTACTACAATTTTCAATACTTGGTTTTTTATTGTTTTCTTAAAAAAAACGGTATCTGATTTAAAAAAATTTAAATGCACAATAAATTTAACATCGTTTGATGTCCATAATGCAAGTTTTGAAAAGTTTAAAACATGCGAAAAAAACTGTATTTTGTTAATTTTTGATTATTTTATAAAATAACTCAAATACAGTGAAAATGCATACACAATTTCGCTTCATTATATGAAAATATGATCCATTAAAGCTTTAAGAGTTGACATATTTTGGTTCGATTTAGTCAATTTTCGAAAGATATTTTGTAAGTTTTGTAAGTTTTTTTTATTAATGGGTAATTCTCCGCCAACTCACACAGCAGTTGCCCCGACCCCTCTTCGATTTGCGTGAAACTTTGTCCTAAGGGGTAACTTTTGTCCCTGATCACGAATCCGAGGTCCGTTTTTTGATATCTCGTGACGGAGGGGCGGTACGACCCCTTCCATTTTTGCACATGCGAAAAAAGAGGTGTTTTTCAATAATTTGCAGCCTGAAACGGTGATGAGATAGAAATTTGGCATCAAAGGGACTTTTATGTAAAATTAGACGCCCGATTTGATGGCGTAATCAGAATTCCGAAAAAACGTATTTTTCATCGAAAAAAACACTAAAAAAGTTTTAAAAATTCTCCCATTTTCCGTTACTCGACTGTAAAAAATTTTGGAACATGTCATTTTATGGGAAATTTAATGTACTTTTCGAATCTACATTGTCCCAGAAGGGTCATTTTTTCATTTAGAACAAAATTTTTCATTTTAAAATTTCGTGTTTTTTCTAACTTTGCAGGGTTATTTTTTAGAGTGTAACAATGTTCTACAAAGTTGTAGAGCAGACAATTACAAAAATTTTGATATACATACATAAGGGGTTTGCTTATAAACATCACAAGTTATCACGATTTTACGAAAAAAAGTTTTAAAAAAGTTGGTCGTCATCGATCATGGCCGTTCATGGTCACCCGCGACAGACACGGACGACGAAACAAAGAGAAACGCAAAAAGTAACTTTTTCAAAACTTTTTTTCGTAAAATCGCGATAACTTGTGATGTTTATAAGCAAACCCCTAATGTCTATATATCAAAATTTTTGTAATTGTCTGCTCTACAACTTTGTAGAACATTGTTACACTCTAAAAAATAACCCTGCAAAGTTAGAAAAAACACGAAATTTTAAAATGAAAAATTTTGTTCTAAATGAAAAAATGACCCTTCTGGGACAATGTAGATTCGAAAAGTACATTAAATTTCCCATAAAATGACATGTTCCAAAATTTTTTACAGTCGAGTAACGGAAAATGGGAGAATTTTTAAAACTTTTTTATTGTTTTTTTCGATGAAAAATACGTTTTTTCGGAATTCTGAGTACGTCATCAAATCGGGCGTATAATTTTACATAAAAGTCCCTTTGATGCCAAATTTCTATCTCATCACCGTTTCAGGCTGCAAATTATTGAAAAACACCTCTTTTTTCGCATGTTCAAAAATGGAAGGGGTCGTACCGCCCCTCCGTCACGAGATATCAAAAAACGGACCTCGGATTCGTGATCAGGGACAAAAGTTACCCCTTAGGACAAAGTTTCACGCAAATCGAAGAGGGGTCGGGGCAACTTTTCCCGATTTCGTGTGAGTTGGTAGAGAATTACCCTAATCCTTTTAATAATTATTTAAGAAGCAAAAAACTTATATTTTTTTAAATTTTAAACAAGTTTTTTTAATAAATTTAAATTTTGAAAGAACAGTGTTAACTTGTCACATTGTTATTATTAACCCTCTATAACCTAATCCCGCCTCTAGGCTTCGATCTAAAAAATCGCAAAAAATCCATTCTAAACCAATTTTCGATTTTTGAAAACATGGGAAAGAAGAACTTTTTAAATTGGCTGTGTTTTTCATAAAAAAATGTCTATATTTTATGTAAAAATAAGTGGTATTGTCCCAGGCTATGCCTCTGAGCTGTTTGAACAATTAAAATGATAGCGGTTTCATTATACAGTAAAAAATGTGAAAAACATGCAAACAAATTTTAAAATATCAATAAAGCTTGTAAAAACATGAAAAAGCTTAATAGACACAAGGCAATTATAGGAGGTGGTAATATTAGGCAAAAACATCAAGGAAAATAAAGTTTTTCGTAGACCAAAAGATGCTCAAAATGACCTCCTGATCAAGGGAAAAATAAAAAATCGAAAAAATTGGCTACAGAGGGTTAATCTCCAAAGTTTTCACAATATCCTTAATCGTTTTAAGAAAAGCTCACTTGTAAAGAACGACTATTGCCATCCCCAATCCTCAGATATAAAGCTTAAAACTTTAAAAATGATCAAAAAGGTACCCCCAAGCCAAGTAGACAAACCTCCCCCCACACCCCCGTAATCAACACTCATCAGCACACGGAAATGGCCACCTTGTCTAAAAGCTATTTCGGGTCGCTCTGAAGCTGGCAGCCATCAGCCATCCAAGCGAAGATGAAGTGCGATAAATTTGTCCCCAAATTCGGTCCCTTCCTGGCGGCCTTAAGGGGGAGAGGTGAGTACGCCGCCGGCCGACCTAAATTAGATCCTCTTTTGTCGTTCACCTGGCGATATTTCCTTATTAATTTATCTCGTTTCTTTCCCTCGACTGCCTCGCCTCTCTCTCTCTTCATTATCTAAATCTCCGGCTCTTTAAATTATCTTTCCGCGGGAGCGAATCCCGTTCCCCTGACGGCGTCCATTAGTCGAGGACTGCCGGCGAAACGGAAGTGGATTGATGGCTGAAGTCCGGCTAAGGTAGTATACGTGGTCAAGTTGAGGTTGGAAAAAACATTGAATTTAAACTGGATTTTAAAGATTTTGTTAAATTTTAAAAACATTTCTGTTCATAATCACCATTTTTGCCTAACTTTCAAATCATTCGAAAAGTAGTTTTTTCTAGTTTGTTACTTTTTTCTAACATTTCTTTAAAGAAAGTGCCTAATCCTAAAATCCCTTAAGAGATCATTACTCCACCATTACAACCCGGAAGAGTCAGAGAGATGAAAATGCTCCGAATGACGTTCGTCGCCGTCGCTTCCTCGTAATAATGAAGTCAATTTAACAATAACGTATATAAAGCAATTTAATTTCATTTTATGGGAGTTATCTAATTTATATTTATTGTGTGTTTTTGCTGGGGATTTCTTCCAAGCTACGCGGAGGAGCAACGAACAACAGCATTGGCGGAAATTATCGTCGTCATGCTACTGTTTTCTCGCAGACACACTAACGTGGGGGCACGCTCACTCCCACACACACTAATCAACGTTTTTATCTGTTTGGGGAAAAGGGAAGGAAATCTAAGAGGTTTTAAGGGAATTTTCGGAGAATTCCTGAGTTGATGGCTTAGAAGTTGGGGTTCTGGGTAGGAATGATGCAGATTAGGTTACATTAAAGATTGGCTTTAATATTGTTATGAGATTGTGGATGTAGGTCACGTTAAGAGAATCTTCGAATTTAGTGATACCTGTTAGGTTCATGCACTTCCTTCATTAAACTAAAATACCATCTTCCAAGTGCAATCGAACCACTTCCAATGATGCACTTGGCGCGCAAATCCGACGCTTATAAACGAAATCGGACGAGTAATCCTCAAATTAATGCTGAGTACGTACAAACCGTACTACAAGAAAAAGCACTTTTCCTAAAAGCCTTTCTCCAGGAGCTTTCCCCCACATTTCTTCGTTCATTCATTCCGGCAATATTTTCTCCGCACTTTTTCTTCCACTTGCTCTCGCCGGCACGGTAGATCAAAAGGTGCATGCTGCTGAATGTATGCAAGTGGGACACCGAGTGGGGGGAAAAGCACGCAAATCTAAATTGGCATTTTCTTCCAGAATTGGGATTGGAACGCGGTGAAAGGGGAGAAATAAATAAAGCACTTTTGCGTCCGTCCCATTCACTTTAAAGTGCCTTTCCTCGCTCCACTTAAGTCAATCCTCGATGGGGGCGAGGAAATCTCGGATAAACTATTTTTCTATTATAAAAATATTTAAATAAAAATTTATCCTTCGATTTCGCCTGTATCCTTCCACCTTTTTGAGGGTTGAAGGCGGGGGTGGAACGGAGCGTCTTCAAAGCTAACCGGCTGGTGCACGCCAAGAAAAAATATATTCTGATTTCTGCCTTTCGTCGACGAATACTTTTCTTCGGAACGATTTTAGAATGCTCTTCTAATTTAAACGGATTTGGGATGACTTGTAGCGGGAGGAAGGATTTGGCAATTAATTATGGCGAAAAAACATCCCGTTCCACGTTAACGATGATACTTTCCCGTTCCACCTTATCCGGTGAAAATTTTAAACTTTTCCGAAAATTTACGATTATTTGCATTTCTACTGCGTATTAAAATATAAAAAAATAATCACTGTGTACAAAACTTTCACGAGAATACAGGGAAACTTGCAGTAGGCTCGAAAAAGCTTAATTTTCTTCAAATTTAGCCTGTTTTTGAAAGGTATATTTTTCCATACAAAAACAAGCGCACTTTTGAACACTTCAAAACTACCGTTTTAATTACCTTACCTCAATAAATTGCTAATCCCTCGACGTGCTGCAGGCAGGAGAACCAGCTGACAACGACCAAACACAGCAAAACTCGCGATTTTCGCGAAAAGTAGCGTCGAAATACGCGAAGTGAAAATATTCCGCGAGTTTTTTTTTGTTTTCAAACACTCTTCAACACAACCATTCGTTACACAAGTATTGGTAGTCATCACGAAAGTGGTTGCCAGAAATTTCAGTCATTCACTTTATATGAAATTCACAAATAACATTTTCTTATTTGATAATTGGCCACGTACTGATGTAAAATATTGAAACAATTAACTAATACCTCTTTTTACTGATAAATTATAATTAACATTAGCATAAAAGCTTAAAAATAACGACATCAAATTCTGGCAATAAACAACAAATTATAAAACTTTGCCCTGTTTGGCCACACTTTTCGCTGACGCTCAATGTTGTGACAGTTGAGATTTTCACTGTCGATCTGTCAGTTTCCTTCGCCGTTCGGAGAAAACAAAATCCTCCGAGCCAAGATTTGCAATCTTGCCGGAAAAATGTCGGTTCAGAACGTTCCGGATTTGACCGGCGAAGAGGACAAGTGGCCCCGACAGCCGACAAGTGGACGAGTCTTCAACTCACGGCAAGTGAAAAGGTTTCGCTGGGTGGCAGTCAGATCAAGCCTTTCTGGATGCGGCCATAAAGGTAGGGACGTCCGCCAACCAGCAGCAGAAGATCTACGGTTTGCTGCCCTCAACTCACGGCAAATGAAAAGCTTATGCCGGGTGCCAGCCAGAACAGAACGGATGTAGCCAGTGAGGAATACAACACGTCGAGCACCATTCCGTAGATCTTGAGCTGCTTCTTGGTGGATCGTTCTTCTACTGGCCACATCCGGGTCGGTTTGATCTAGCTGCCATCCGACGCTCGGTTGTCTTGAGTTGATGAGGGAGAGGGGGGATGTTCAACCCAAGGATTTTGAGCTGCTGCTCGGCGAATTGCCCTCCTTGCTGGCCACATCTGGGACGGCCTGATCTCACTAGTCGTGGTTGAGTGGGGTGTTAACTGGCTGCTATCTGGCGCAAGCTTCTCATTTGCCGTGAGTTGAGGGGACCAGACCGTAGATTGTCAGTCCTTGATGGCCACATCCGAGAAAGGCTTGATGTGGCTGCCACCCGGTGGAAGCTTTTCACTTCCCGTGACTTAGTAAAATTCCTCCGAGCCAAGATCGCAATTTGGCCGGATGAATGCCAGTTTACACCGTCCCCGACGAAGAGGACAGGAAGCACCGACAGACGACAAGAGGACGAGCCTTCAACTCGAGGCAAGTGAAAAACTTCCGCCGCTTGCGCCAGATAGCACCGAGCCGAGCAGCAGCTCTAAATCCACGGCTTGAACATCCTCCCTCTCCCTCATCAACTCACGACAACCGAAAAGCTTGCGTCGCAGCCAGATCAGGCTGACCCGGATGTGGCCAGCAAGGAGAACGATCCATCGAGAAGCAGCTCAAGATCTACGGACTGGCCCTCTCAAAATATGAAAAGGGAAAAATTTGCGCCGGATAGCGAGGAGTCGAAAATTTGTAAAGCGAGGAGTCTGAAATTTTTAAAATAATATCGAACAATGTGAAAATGTTCATTTAACGATGCATCGCTGCGACATTAATCGGAAGATAACTAGAAATTTATTAGTTCTAACTTTTTTTTCCAAAATTGTTACTGTTTACTTTGCTAAATAAACAGAACATAACATCACTACTACATTTATACTCGATTGACGTGATGACTAATACATGTATATTTCAATGATCATCATCGTAACCAATACATTTACACCACACTAACACAAACGCCTCACGATGATGAGGCGTTTCACCTTAAACCATTGCATTGCAATGTCTCAGCAACTAAAGGTCGTATCAACAAAGTCCAAAGAAGCAAAAAATAGAGAATTTTCTCAGCTTTTCAAAAATATTTTTTCCAAAAGTGTGCAAACATGTGAACTAATTTAAAAAAAAATGAAAAACTGCGACTATTTTCAAAAAAGTCACCTAAATATGGATTTAACTTGAAAACGGTGCACTTTATCAAAATTTTACTGAAGTACTTTTTGATTGCAAATTTGATTTTACATCGAAAATGAAGTTGAAAAAATTTTACGACCAATATTTTGATTTTTTGAAAAAAAATATGTATTGATTAAAAAATTCATAACTCGGTTAATGATTTTTTGCACAACCTGGAAATTTCCGAAAAGTTGGCATTTTATGTCCTGTAAAACATATCAAAAAATAAAAAAAAATAAAAATAGTGTTTTTTGCAAATCAAGTTTTAGTTATAAAAAGTTAAATAAATAAATCACTAAATTTTTTTTTACCGTGTATCATTTTTTTCCAGTGTAGTCCGTATCCATACCTACAACTTTGCCGAAGACACCAAATCGATCAAAAAATTCCTTCAAAAGATACAGATTTTTGAATTTTCATATATCATTTCTGTATGGACAACTGCGAAATTTGTATGGAAAATTATATGGACAAACTAATGATGCAAAATGGCTTCTTTGGGCATACCGAAGGCACCAAAAAAGTTTCAGTCGGATTAAAAAATACAAAAAAATCGAATGACCGAAATCCTAGAGAACTGCTCAGCTTAGAAAATTTTCCAAAATTTTGTGAAAAATTAGGCCATTGCAAATATTTTTTGAAGTTTACGACTCTTGTCGTGGTTGAGGGGGGGGGGGGGGGGAAAGCGGCAAAAAAATAAAAATTGAAATATCAAGCCATGGTCTCAACATTTGAATGAAAAAAGTGTTTTAAAGTGCATTTTACATCTGCCCAATTAAACGCAGGAAAATGCATTTCTAATTGTTTTAAAAATATGTTTTTGCCGCCTGATTTTTCGAATCTATTTTGAACGGGGGGAAGGGGAGGGGCGACATACACTTTGAAAAGATTTTCAACGGCCTTATCTACTCATAAAATATTTTTTGTAATTTAAAAGTCAAGTTCAACTTTTTAAAATGTCCCTAAGGCCGATGCAAGTATTTAAAATTTGTAGGACCAGCTCAATCAGTGTTTTGAGCCATTTCAAAATGATATTTTATATTTTCATTCTTTAACATTCAAAATAAAATCAATAGTTTATTTAATAAGAGCTAAAAACTGAGAATAACTCATTTTACACAAAGTTTGTGTCTCAACAAACAGTTTGAAATGCAGTAAATTTCATACATAATTTTAGCTTTGCCTTTATACATTATTTTAAACTTTTCGGCAAAAAAGTTAAAAAATAAAAATCGATATCGAAATGGGTATGTTCGTTGTACAGTATCGGATAAGTTATTTTCCCTCAAAAAAAAAAAAAAAAAAAAATTTTCTTGAAAACTTAAGGAGGTATTAGCCAATGGCAAACAAGCTCGCACATTCAAACAGTTTGCCAATTTTCTGCGTTGTTTGTTTGCCAACATTTGTTTGCAGAAAAGTCAGCTTGACACATTTTGTCCTTTTTTGCGAGCTTGACGAATTGTCAAACGCAAAAAAATTGCAAGTTTGTTTGTTTATTTGCCATAGTCTAATGCCTCCTTTAGTACTTTTTTAAATTAAAGCACCAGTTCCACAATATTAAAAAATGTGCTTCGATTTGGCTCGAAATTGGAGTGGTGGGAGTTCTTTGGCACAAACCCGTATTTTGCTGTTTGGCCATCAGGGTGACCGTGTTAGGGTGGTCCGATTTTTTTTTCTGAAAGTCATAACTTTCGATTTTAGATATCTTGGGCGTAAATGACAGATAAGCTTGACTTAAAAAAGGTGCAGGTGGTTATGTTCTACATGACCAATATGACAAAGAACTTTGTACAAAACTCTTAAAGTAAATCCATTTTTATTTATATTTTTAAATTCTTCGCCAATTTATTTTATCTTTAATAATTAATTCCAATTTAACATTTTCAATAATTGGCACCTCTGTGGAATCAAATTGCCAAAAAACGAAAATTATGCCAAAACAAGCATGTTTCGGAAAACTCGAGAGAACCTTCCCTCAGGGCAATGGCCACTCCGGGTGTGGCCAATCCTGTCAAAATGGCCATTTTCATTACCAGTATCAAAAACCATGAATTTTGATACCCATATTGCCCAAATTTGTATGGTCCCGTAAATGTCCTCCCGGGAGAACCTTCCCTCAGGGCAATGGCCACTCCGGGTGTGGCCAATCTTGTCAAAATGGCCATTTTCATTACCAGTATCTAAAACCATGAATTTTGATACCCATATTGCCCAAATTTGTATGGTCCCGTAAATGTCCTCCCGGGAGAACCTTCCCTCAGGGCAATGGCCACTCCGGGTGTGGCCAATCTTGTCAAAATGGCCATTTTCATTACCAGTATCAAAACCATAAATTTTGATACCCATATTGCCCAAATCTGTATGGTTCCGTAAATGTCCTTCCGGGAGAACCTTCCCTCAGGGCAATGGCCACTCCGGGTGTGGCCAATCTTGTCAAAATGGCCATTTTCATTACCAGTATCTAAAACCATGAATTTTGATACCCATATTGCCCAAATCTGTATGGTTCCGTAAATTTCCTCCCGGGAGAACCTTCCTTCAGGGCAATGGCCACTCCGGGTGTGGCCAATCCTGTCAAAATGGCCATTTTCATTACCAGTATCAAAAACCATGAATTTTGATACCCATATTGCCCAAATCTGTATGGTTCCGTAAATGTCCTTCCGGGAGAACCTTCCCTCAGGGCAATGGCCACTCCGGGTGTGGCCAATCTTGTCAAAATGGCCATTTTCATTACCAGTATCTAAAACCATGAATTTTGATACCCATATTGCCCAAATTTGTATGGTCCCGTAAATGTCCTCCCGGGAGAACCTTCCCTCAGGGCAATGGCCACTCCGGGTGTGGCCAATCTTGTCAAAATGGCCATTTTCATTACCAGTATCAAAACCATAAATTTTGATACCCATATTGCCCAAATCTGTATGGTTCCGTAAATGTCCTTCCGGGAGAACCTTCCCTCAGGGCAATGGCCACTCCGGGTGTGGCCAATCTTGTCAAAATGGCCATTTTCATTACCAGTATCTAAAACCATGAATTTTGATACCCATATTGCCCAAATCTGTATGGTTCCGTAAATTTCCTCCCGGGAGAACCTTCCCTCAGGGCAATGGCCACTCCGGGTGTGGCCAATCCTGTCAAAATGGCCATTTTCATTACCAGTATCAAAAACCATGAATTTTGATACCCATATTGCCCAAATTTGTATGGTCCCGTAAAAGTCCTCCCGGGAGAACCTTCCCTCAGGGTCATGGCCACTCCGGGTGTGGCCAATATCCTAAAAGTTTAGTCCCAACACCATTGCCCCAAATCATTCTGGTTTTCGGGTGACCGTTCTATCTTCATTAGAACAGAATTCCTCCCAAGTTGGTGCACAACCTGTGTCTATCAATGTGTGGATGTGTGTGTCTGAGCAATAAAATTACCACCGTGGATCCGTCTTTGACAAAACCTCGTAAGGTACTGAAATTTTCTGAGGCTATCTGTTAGCTTAAATAGTTCGCATGAAATGTGGCAACCATGGTGCAACATTCTCGCGTGACAGTTCCACGAAAGCAAGAGACAAGGCAAAATTTGCACCATGTTGCCACATTTCATGCGAACTATTTAAGTTAAAAGATAGCCTCAGAAAATTTCAGTACCTTATGAGGTTACGTCAAAGACGGATCCACGGTGGTAATTTTATTGCTCAGACACACACAGCCACACATTGATAGACACAGGTTGTGCACCAACTTGGGAGGAATTCTGTTCTAATGAAGATAGAACGGTCACCCGAAAACCAGAATGATTTGGGGCAATGGTGTTGGGACTAAACTTTTAGGATATTGGCCACACCCGGAGTGGCCATGACCCTGAGGGAAGGTTCTCCCGGGAGGACTTTTACGGGACCATACAAATTTGGGCAATATGGGTATCAAAATTCATGGTTTTTGATACTGATAATGAAAATGGACATTTTGGTAGGATCGGCCACACCTGGAGTGGCCAGTGCCCTGGGAAAGGTTCTCCCGGAAGGACATTTACGGAACCATACAAATTGGGGCAATATGGGTATCAAAATTCGTGGTTTTTGATACTGGTAATGAAAATGGCCTTTTTGGCATGATTGGCAACACCCGGAGTGGCCAGTGCCCTGGGAAAGGTTCTCCCGGAAGGACATTTACGGAACCATACAAATTGGGGCAATATGGGTATCAAAATTCGTGGTTTTTGATACTGGTAATGAAAATGGCCTTTTTGGCATGATTGGCAACACCCGGAGTGGCCAGTGCCCTGGGAAAGGTTCTCCCGGGAGGGCATTTATGGAACCATACAGATTTGGGCAATATGGGTATCAAAATTTATGGTTTTTGATACTGGTAATGAAAATGACCATTTTGACACGATTGGCCGTACCCGGAGTGGCCATGGCCCTGAGGGAAGGTTCTCCCGGGAGGACATTTATGGAACCATACAAATTGGGGCAATATGGGTATCAAAATGGCCATTTTGACACGATTGGCTACACCCGGAGTGGCCATGGCCCTGAGGGAAGGTTCTCCCGAGAGGACATTTATGGAACCATACAAATTGGGGCAATATGGGTATCAAAATTCATGGTTTTTGATACTGGTAATGAAAATGGCCATTTTGGCATGATTGGCAACACCCGGAGTGGCCAGTGCCCTGGGAAAGGTTCTCCCGGGAGGACATTTATGGAACCATACAGATTTGGGCAATATGGGTATCAAAATTTATGGTTTTTGATACTGGTAATGAAAATGACCATTTTGACACGATTGGCCGTACCCGGAGTGGCTATGGCCCTGAGGGAAGGTTCCCCTGGGAGGACATTTATGGAACCATACAAATTGGGGCAATATAGGTATCAAAATTCATGGTTTTTGATACTGGTAATGAAAATGGCCATTTTGGCAGGATTGGCCACACCCGGAGTGGCCAGTGCCCTGAGGGAAGGTTTTCCCGGGAGGACATTTATGGAACCATACAAATTGGGGCATTATGGGTATCAAAATTCATGGTTTTTGAGACTGGTAATGAAAATGGCCATTTTGACAGGATTGGCCACACTTTCCTACGAACCGAGGAATAAGCATGTGTCTTTGGTGAGGTCACCGGATTAACACTTCTTCAATTGAAATGGCCAGATTCACCGCCTGCGGTAGAAGCAGTCGAAGTTCCACGAGCCGCAGTTGATGTGCCACATTTTCCGCAGGTGAAGAATCCAACCTGAGCGGTCCCAACAAATAGAATTCAACCTCGCTTATCTACCCGATAGCGACGAAAACAAGAAGCACTACATGGACGTTTGGCTGGCGAGGATGGCAACGACTTGGCCAGGGCCACTTAAGACGAAGAGGCCGACGACCGGGTGTTGAACATCGTAGGGTGTTAGCCGGAGAAAACGAGCCAGCACTGCAATTCGATTACGCTGCCCTTGAGCTGAAACCTGGGCCACCACTGGGAGATTCACCAATGTCGCCAGTCGCGTAAACGGTTAACACCGACAATCCCCCTAGTCTCCGTTGTGGAATTCAGCAACGATACATCCATCTCTCTGCCATTGGAGATTCGTGGCCTAATGTACTGCCTGGAACTGATGCAGATACCGGTGGAGAATTCGTTGGTCTACACGTCCCAGGAGTGCACCAATACGCCGATCAAGATTGCGCGGTATGGACGGTGGAGAATGAGCATCGGAAGCGGTGGCCCTGAAAAGGCAGCCCAACTTGCAGGTCGTGTCCTACTTCATGCAAACGTTCGGCAGCATTGTCCGGCTCGCGACCCTCATTCCCGTGGTTCCCCAGCTACGAAGTGAGCGGCGAATACTTTGATCATTGAAGGATGACCTGTGTGAGCTGGGCCATTTAATCGGCTTTAAATTTAGCCAGCGTTCAATCTCTTGTATTAAAATGAAATGAAATAGCAACTTAATTTAGTTTTATGTTATAATTAAAATGTTATGAATTTGATGCCATTTGCAAAATGTCATGTCCAGTATCAAAAACCATGAATTTTGATACCCATATTGCCTCAAGTCAAATGGTTCGTTAAAGTGGAACCTTCCCCAGTGTACTGGCCGCTCCAGGCTGTGGCAAATATACTACCAGTATGGTCCCAACCCCATTGCCCCAATTCATTCTGGTTTCTCGGTGACCGTCCTAACAATCTTCATTTTAACAGAATTCCTCCCAAGTTGGTGCAAAACCTGTGACTTTCAATGTATGCATGTGTGTGTTTGAGCAATACAATTAACACCATGTGCCTCGTCTCCTGCTATCTTGGTACAGTCACGCGAGAATATTGCACCACTGTTGCCACATTTCATGCAAACTATATAAGTTAACAGATAGCCTCTGACCAATTTCAGTGCCTACCGAGGTTTCGTCAAAGACGGATCCACGGTGGTAATTTTATTGCTCAAACACACACATCCACACAATGATAGGCACAGGTTGTGCACCAACTGGGCAGGAATTCTGTTCTAATGAAGATTGTTAGGACGGTCACCCGAAAACCAGAATGATTTGGGGCAATGGAGTTTGGACTAAATTGGTAGGATATTGGCCACACCCGGAGTGGACATGGCCCTGGGAAGGTTCTACCGGGCCATTTTCATTACCAGTATCAAAAACCATGAATTTTGATACCCATATTGCCCAAATCTGTATGGTTCCGTAAATGTCCTTCATGGAGAACCTTCCCTCAGGGCAATCCTGTCAAAATAAACATTTTCATTACCAGTATCAAAAACCATGAATTTTGATACCCATATTGCCCAAATCTGTATGGTTGTCCGTAAATGCCCTCTCGGGAGAACCTTCCATCAGGGCAATGGCCACTCCGGGTGTGGCCAATCCTGTCAAAATGGCCATTTTCATTACCAGTATCAAAAACCATGAATTTTGATACCCATATTGCCCCAATTTGTATGGTTCCGTAAATGTCCTCCCGGGAGAACCTTTCCCAGGGCAATGGCCACTCCAGGTGCGGCCGATCCTACCAAAATGTCCATTTTCATTACCAGTATCAAAAACCATGAATTTTGATACCCATATTGCTTAAATCTGTATGGTTCCGTAAATTTCCTCCCGGGAGAACCTTCCCTTAGGGCAATGGCCACTCCGGGTGCGGCCAATCCTGCCAAAATGGCCATTTTCATTACCAGTATCAAAAACCATGAATTTTTATACCCATATTGCTCAAATCTGTATGGTTCCGTAAATTTCTTCCCGGGAGAACCTTCCCTTAGGGCACTGGCCACTCCGGGTGTGGCCAATCCTGCCAAAATGGCCATTTTCATTACCAGTATCAAAAACCATGAATTTTGATACCCATATTGCTCAATTCTGTATGGTTCCGTAAATTTCCTCCCGGGAGAACCTTCCCTTAGGGCAATGGCCACTCCGGGTGTGGCCAATCCTGCCAAAATGGCCATTTTCATTACCAGTATCAAAAACCATGAATTTTGATACCCATATTGCCCAAATCTGTATGGTTCCGTAAATGTCCTTCCGGGAGAACCTTCCATCAGGGCAATGGCCACTCCGGGTGTTGCCAATCCTGTCAAAATGGCCATTTTCATTACCAGTATCAAAAACCATGAATTTTGATACCCATATTGCCCAAATCTGTATGGTTCCGTAAATGTCCTCCCGGGAGAACCTTCCCTTAGGGCAATGGCCACTCCGGGTGTGGCCAATCCTGCCAAAATGGCCATTTTCATTACCAGTATCAAAAACCATGAATTTTAATACCCATATTGCTCAAATCTGTATGGTTCCGTAAATTTCCTCCCGGGAGAACCTTCCCTTTGGGCAATGGCCACTCCGGGTGTGGCCAATCCTGCCAAAATGGCCATTTTCATTACCAGTATCAAAAACCATGAATTTTGATACCCATATTGCTCAATTCTGTATGGTTCCGTAAATTTCCTCCCGGGAGAACCTTCCCTTAGGGCAATGGCCACTCCGGGTGTGGCCAATCCTGCCAAAATGGCCATTTTCATTGCCAGTATCAAAAACCATGAATTTTGATACCCATATTGCCCAAATCTGTATGGTTCCGTAAATGTCCTCCCGGGAGAACCTTCCCTCAGGGCAATGGCCACTACGGGTGTTGCCAATCCTATCACAATGGCCATTTTCATTACCAGTATCAAAAACCATAAATTTTGATACCCATATTACCCAAATCTGTATGGTTCCGTAAATGTTTTCCGGGAGAACCTTCCCTCAGGGCAATGGCCACTCCGGGTGTGGCCAATCCCGTCAAAATGGCCATTTTCATTACCAGTCTCAAAAACCATGAATTTTGATACCCATATTGCCCAAATCTGTATGGTTCCGTAAATTTCCTCCCGGGAGAACCTTCCCTTAGGGCAATGGCCACTCCGGGTGTGGCCAATCCTGCCAAAATGGCCATTTTCATTACCAGTATCAAAAACCATGAATTTTGATACCCATATTGCCCAAATCTGTATGGTTCCGTAAATGTCCTCCCGGGAGAACCTTCCCTCAGGGCAATGGCCACTCCGGGTGTGGCAAATCCTGTCAAAATGGCCATTTTCATTACCAGTATCAAAAACCATGAATTTTGATACCCATATTGCCCAAATCTGTATGGTTCCGTAAATGTCCTCCCGGGAGAACCTTCCCTCAGGGCAATGGCCACTCCGGGTGTTGCCAATCCTGTCAAAATGGCCATTTTCATTACCAGTATCAAAAACCAAAAATTTTGATACCCATATTGCTCAAATCTGTATGGTTCCGTAAATGTCCTTCCGGGAGAACCTTCCCTCAGGGCAATGGCCACTCCGGGTGTGGCCAATCCTGTCAAAATGGCCATTTTCATTACCAGTATCAAAAACCATGAATTTTGATACCCATATTGCCCAAATCTGTATGGTTCCGTAAATGTCCTCCCCGGAGAACCTTCCCTTAGGGCAATGGCCACTCCGGGTGTGGCCGATACTCTACCAATTTGTTCCCAATCATTTCGGTATTCCGGTGACCGCTCTGGCAACCGTCAATAACTTCTTGGACCTCCTCTCAAGTTCGTTCACCACCTGTTTCTTTCAACGTGTGAGTGTGTGTGTGAGCAAAAAAAATCCCAACGTAAGGTCTGTCTTTGATGAAAGTCTGATGGACACTAAATCCTCCAGAGGCTAACTTTTAGCTTAAATAGTTGGCACGGCATCTACGCAACAGAAAAAGAATGTCACGCCGAGGGCATGCGACGGTAACGCTACATTTTCGAAAAATTTTGCATTGACACCGCAGATAGAGCTTTAAGACAAAGTCCTTTGTCAAAAAATAGTTTGAATTTACAAAACACTAGCTTGACATTTTAAGAGATCGTGTGAAACTTTAGAATGCCGTTTCGACCAAAGAATCTAGACATAAATGGATAAATACTTTTAACGGATTCCCCGAGAAATTTATAAAAAAAAAAAAATGGCTAGGTTCATTAGCAGGATTCCAAGATATTATTTTTTCAAAATAAAATCTGAGATTTTAGAGAAAAAACGTTACTTAATCCACCCTCCGGTGGTTGGTGCCTTCCTTACATTTAAAAGGTGCTATCCAAAATAGACACAAAATAGCGGTGTTTTTCGGTGTTTTATCAATTGGACTCATTATTCATACCACTAGATTGGATAGTCAGATCTTCATATTGCAGCGCACTTAAAAGCTTATAACTTTTTAAAGGGTTGTCAGATCTTAAATGTTTTAGACGCATTGGAAAGGTCTTTTGATTACCAATCCAACGACAGGTCGCATGAGAGATTCGGACAACGTTTTCATCAACACATCTGAGATCCTGCCTCCAAAAAGTGCATAAATAACACTTAAGTGCATATAACTTTTGATAGGGTTGTCAGATCTTCAATATTTTTGACGCGTTGGAATGGTCTTTCAAATACCTTTCTGAAAATGTATAACATGACGGGTTTTCCTACAAAAACCACCCTTTTAACAATCTTCCGAACTTAAGTCAAATTCGTTTTTTTAGCATAACTTTTGAAGTACTTAACTAAACTGCATAATTTTTAATAGCGACTTATGGGTCCCCAAGACGGATCGAATGAAGGACAAAATCGGTTCAGCCAGTCTCGGGATAATCGAGTGACAATTTTTTGATCAACATCTCACCACACACACAGACATTTGCTCAGAATTTGATTCTGAGTCGATAGGTATACATGAAGGTGGGTCTTGGAGATCTAATCGAGAAGTCCATTTTTCGAGTGATTTTATAGCCTTTCCTCAGTAAGGTGAGGAAGGCAAAAAAAAATAACTCTTTGAGTAAAACTGCGATAACTCGAAAATTTCAGCGATAACCTGTTTACTTTTCTGGGTACCATAATTTTTAAATTAAAATTTCGAGTTATCGCAGTTTAAGAGGAAAAAAAGTTGATTTTTTTCCATTTTTGTCATGTTTCCGTATTTGCACGTAGCGTGTCTAATAACCAAGATTTAATTTAGAAAAATTTTCTTTCCTTTGCTCCCAAGATAGCTTAAAATGGTTTTACTGGAATGAAGGTATGATTTTTGAAAAATGTTTTTTTTTTTGTAAAAATCGATATGGGCAATTTTTTGGTTTACCCTAACACGGCGTATGCCACCCTAATGGCCAAACAAAAAATAAACAGGTCGAATTAATTCGGCCACCACTACAATTTTGAGTCAAATCGAGGCAGTTTTATTTTTTTTCTTTAAATTTCATATGGAACTGCTGAAAGATTACAAACGGACTGTAGGGTAGAGTAGTCATCAGTGAGACACGGGAAACAATGATAAAATGGCTCTGACAAGTCGTAGTTTCAACCAATCAGGCTCAAATTTGGGGGAAAGGTGTCTACTGCCATAATAGTGGCTTTGGTTATGGACGCTCCCATGAAAAGTTATTCATAAATGTTTGGTCTGGGGTGTCAAAGTAAATTATGGCTGCAATTAACACATAAACTATTATTTGTTTTAATTTTTGTCAACGTTTCATTGGGAATAATTGGGTTACAATGTCATTTCATTGTGTATAATCAAAATTAAGAAAATACCCAGAATCCAGAGCTTTCGCATTGTTCCCCACTCCTTTCATCCCATGGGGAATAAAGACACACTTTGATTATTTTTTTTCATTAAACTTTTCAAAATCTATGTAAATTTGCAAAACATAAATTGGAAGTAATTTTTGGCATATTTATTGAGTTTTAACTCTATTTAACGAATAATATAAAGTTCAAGTTACCAAAATTGCTTTAAAATGTTCTAGGCAAGTCACCTGCAATGAAACAATACAAAAGCCTGATGTTTTACTAGAAAAGTATTGATTTTCGAAGAGTGTCTCATTGTTCCTGCCAAGACAATTGAATAACTCATCAAAACATGGTGATGAGAAAAAAATAAAAATCGTTGAAAGTTTAAAACCAAAAATGTCTCATTGATGACAATCCTACCCTACTGCTGTATAACGCATTTTATAAGAATGTTTGCATTGAAATGTTGAAATTCTGGCCTGTTAATTTCATTTTTTTTATTTGTTTATATTCTACAATCGACAAAATCTTTAAACGTTCGTTAGGGCAGGGCTTGTCGATTCAAGCTGAGGTACCTCACGCCATATCTTTGCTCGGGATATCAACTGCACCAATGCCCTAAGAAAATCTTTGAAAGTAAAGACTAGTCAAAATTGCAATTACAAACTGCAATTTCTCCCACCGTGCCACTCTTCCACGCCGAGAAACCGAGAAATCTTATTCAAATTCCTCGAGTTTACCCGCCAAACATTTTGATCCGAAGCGAACTGGTGAACCCAGTTAAGCTCCACAGCGCGGCGTCTCCAAAGCTCTTCCGGCAAAACCCCACTCTCGGTGCAACCCCAAAACACTGAGTACCGCACACACAAATATTCTCGAGTGTGGTATGTGCTTGTGTATTTGTGAATAGTGGGGTGCTTCTTGAGTATTGCTTTCTTGGGCGGGAAGTGCATGAATGTGCAAGTTCTAGGAAGGATCATCGAGGCCGTCGAGTTCAGCACCGAGCAGAAAGCTCTCTAAATAGAGGGAGCACAACGCTTTCGTGAAAGCTGTAAGAAAAAACTTTTTTGATGCAATTTTCACATGGAAATAAATACTAACACTCACACACACACACACACATTGGTAGTTTGTCTTCACAACTTCACTATTGAATAACGAGAGGCATAAACCGAGCATGTTTTGATATTGGTGGAAGTTCTCCAGCTGAATGGGAGGGCTGTTTGGATTTGCGATGGAAAGTTATGAGAGGAAGATGAAAAGTTGATCTTTCATAAATGGGTTGATGTGTCGGCTTATGGAAATATTGGTTCTGTAAATTGCCCTTGATGAGAAGGTACACATTTGGTATCAGATTTTCATTCTTGGACACAACGTAAAATTCTTAAAACAAAACTATATTTATTATACTTTAAGGGTTTCAAATTTTAAAGAACAATTGTTTTCAAACTTACTGTTTATGGTTTGAGCAATTTGGTGAAACTTACCTGAAATAAAAAAGAAAAATATTTAGTTGGAATATAAATAAGAATGTTCAAACTTCACTAGAGGGAAAAAAATAACGATGAAAAATGCGCATTTCCGGAATTTTCAGACGTCATTGATTTCTGTTGTTGTTTTTTTATAATCCAGTACGCGCAATTCACAAGCATCACTTTTCTCAAATCCATTTTGACCTTGACAGATTCGGGACCCCGGAAAAACGTCGTCCTTTCATTCTTTATCCACTTCCGACAACAGCAGTGCCAGGTACAATAATCCCCCAATGAATATGAGCCCCAGAACGACTTTTTATCCCCTTCCAGCCCAAGGGAAGAATAACCCAAGTGAAATGATCCATGTCCGAAAATAGATCCTTTTTTCCTCCCCCACCGGTGGCTGCTGCCTCCTGTCCCAAACTGTCATGTAGTGGCGAATCCACGCCGCGACAACAGCTTGTGCAATTATATAAACTCTGGCTGGATGGTTTTTAACATCACCCGGTTCCGTTCCACAAATGACAGTCCCGAAAAAACACACCCGCACACGGTTCAGCGGTTCTCAACCTAGCTCAACATTTGCGACTAATGGCTGGCTCGGCGAGCGGGCACGTGGAAAGTCAGCAACCCAAAGGAATGAAAAATTTATGTGGCCCAACAACGGTTGAAGCCCGCCTCAAACCCCCTCCATTTGGAGGATTTTCCACCCGGCAGTTAGTGGCAGCGGGAAAATGGGAAAAAGGGCTTGGAAAAATCAATAAAATTGATTGTTGCTTCCAAGCGGCAAAACAACCGTCGACGGTGACTTGTGGAACAAAAGCTCAGCAGAGTGGTAGAGGTTTACTGGATGACCAGAAACAGAACCGAAACTGCGAGTGTGTGGACTCTGGTGCAGCAGCAGGTTCCGAGTGCAGCTGGTTGGGACATTGGAGCAATTTTGGATAAATTTTATTGAAATGTAATTAAATTTTGCAAAGCTACAAAATGGACAATCAAAATCATATGGTTCAAATAACCAAATAAATGCGATTAGAATCGTATAGCAGAAATTTATTGCTGATATCTGGCTGGTTAATTTGAGTTTTTGCCCAATATAATAACTGTCCATTCTAAAAGATTTGAAAGCTCCGTGAAAGCGAGTTTTGTGAATTTTCAACTTTTTCAATTTTTTTAAACGAAAGATTTTAAAATTTCTAGATACTTTTATTTTGATACTGAAAATCGGACGCAAAGGTATTTGCGAAGTTATTGCTTTTTGATACAAATAAATGTTTGATGTTTTTATTTTTCCATGTATGCATTAATCTTGTTTAGTTTATATTTGTTTTTGATAGTATTTGGCTTATTCTATGATCTCTTATCATTAGCTTTTGCCTTTTTTCAATGATTCCCTGAGCAATTCTCTACCAAAACCGGAAATGGATTTTATTTGTATTTTTTGATTTGGCTCAAACTAATTTGTGTCATTGGTTCACCCATACAAGTCTCCATACAATTTTGGCTGCTGTCCATACAAAAATGGTATGTAAATATTCAAACAGCTGTAACTTTAAACTGAATTTTCTGATCATATTGGTGTCTTCGGCAAAGTTGTAGGCATTATAGAGGACTTTTGAGAAAAAAACGTTATTTAATCCACCATTAGGTGGTTAGTGCCTTCCGCACATTTTGAGTGTATTTCTAGGCCTCCACAATGTTCATAAATAACACTTAAGTGTTTATAACTTTTGATAAGGTCGTCAGATCTGCAATCTACTGAACTCATTGGAGAGGTCTTTTGATTACCTATCCATCAACAGGTCGCATGATAGATCCGGACAACGTTTTCATCGAAATGTTTGAGATCCGGCCTCTAAAAAGTTCATAAATAACACTTAAGTGCTTATAACTTTTGATAGGGTTGTCAGATCTTCAATCTTTTGAATTCGTTGAAAAGGCTTTCTAAAAATGTATAATATGACGAGTTTCTTACAAAAACCACCCTTTTTACAATCATCCGGACTTTTGTTAAATTTGTTTTTTAGCATAACTTTTGAAATACTAAACATTTTGCCCCTACTCTTATGGTTCGGCAAATGTCCCCCCATCGGAAAATCACCGTGGCCTCCGGCCACTTCGGATTGTGGCCACTTCTGCTGAAATGTCAAATTTCATATCTAGTATCAAAAATCATAAAGTTTGATACCCATATTGCCTCAACTCTTATGGTTCGGCAAATGTCCTCCCATCGGAACATCCCCGGGGCCTCCGGCCACTTCGGTTTGTGGCCACTGCTGCTGAAATGTCAAATTTCATATCCAGTATCAAAAATCATAAATTTTGATACCCATATTGCCCCTACTTTTATGGTTCGGCAAATGTCCCCCCGCCCCTCGGAACATCCCCGGGCCTCCGGCCACTCCTGATTGTGGCCACTACTGCCGAAATGTCAAATTTTATATCCAGTATCAAAAACCATAAAGTTTGATACCCATATTGCCCCTACTCTTATGGTTCGGCATATGTCCTCCCATCAGAACATCCTCGGGGCCTCCGGCCACTCCGGATTGTGGCCACTACTGCCGAAATGTCAAATTTCATATCCAGTATCAAAAACCATAAAGTTTGATACCCATATTGCCCCTACTCTTATGGTTCGGCATATGTCCTCCCATCGGAACATCCGCGGGGCCTCCGGCCACTCCGGATTGTGGCCACTACTGCCGAAATGTCAAATTTCATGTCCAATATCAAAAACCATAAAGTTTGATACCCATATTGCCCCAACTCTTACGGTCCGGAAAATGTCCCCCCCATCGGAACATCCCCGGGGCCTCCGGCACTCCGGATTGTGGCCACTACTGCCGAAATGTCAAATTTCATGTCCAATATCAAAAACCATAAAGTTTGATACCCATATTGTCCCAACTCTTACGGTCCGGCAAATGTCCCCCCATCGGAACATCCCCGGGGCCTCCGGCCACTCCGGATTGTGGCCACTACTGCCGAAATGTCAAATTTCATGTCCAGTATCAAAAACCATAAAGTTTGATACCCATATTGCCCCAACTCTTACGGTCCGGAAAATGTCCCCCCCATCGGAACATCCCCGGGGCCTCCGGCACTCCGGATTGTGGCCACTACTGCCGAAATGTCAAATTTCATGTCCAGTATCACAAACCATAATGTTTGATACCCATATTACCCCAACTCTTATAGTCCGCCAAATGTCCCCCCATCGGAACATCCGAGGGGCCTCCGGCCACTCCGGATTGTGGCCACTACTGCCGAAATGTCAAATTTCACATTCAGTATCAAAAACCATATAGTTTGATACCCATATTGCCCCAACTCTTACGGTCTGGAAAATGTCCCCCAATCGGAACATCCGCGGGGCCTCCGGCACTCCGGATTGTGGCCACTACTGCCGAAATGTCAAATTTCATGTCCAGTATCAAAAACCATAATGTTTGATACCCATATTACCCCTACTCTTATGGTTCGGCAAATGTCCCCCCATCGGAACATCCGAGGGGGGGTCAAATTTCATGTCCAGTATCAAAAACCATAATGTTTGATACCCATATTACCCCAACTCTTATAGTCCGCCAAATGTCCCCCCATCGGAACATCCCCGGGGCCTCCGGCCACTCCGGATTGTGACCACTACTGCCGAAATGTCAAATTTCACATTCAGTATCAAAAACCATATAGTTTGATACCCATATTGCCCCAACTCTTACGGTCTGGAAAATGTCCCCCAATCGGAACATCCGCGGGGCCTCCGGCCACTCCGGATTGTGGCCACTACTGCCGAAATGTCAAATTTCATGTCCAGTATCAAAAACCATAAAGTTTGATACCCATATTGCCCCAACTCTTACGGTCCGGCAAATGTCCCCCCATCGGAACATCCCCGGGGCCTCCGGCCACTCCGGATTGTGGCCACTACTGCCGAAATGTCAAATTTCATGTCCAGTATCAAAAACCATAAAGTTTGATACCCATATTGCCCCAACTCTTACGGTCCGGAAAATGTCCCCCCCCCCATCGGAACATCCCCGGGGCCTCCGGCACTCCGGATTGTGGCCACTACTGCCGAAATGTCAAATTTCATGTCCAGTATCACAAACCATAATGTTTGATACCCATATTACCCCAACTCTTATAGTCCGCCAAATGTCCTCCCATCGGAACATCCGCGGGGCCTCCGGCCACTCCGGATTGTGGCCACTACTGCCGAAATGTCAAATTTCATGTCCAATATCAAAAACCATAAAGTTTGATACCCATATTGCCCCAACTCTTACGGTCCGGAAAATGTCCCCCCCCCCATCGGAACATCCCCGGGGCCTCCGGCACTCCGGATTGTGGCCACTACTGCCGAAATGTCAAATTTCATGTCCAGTATCAAAAACCATAATGTTTGATACCCATATTACCCCTACTCTTATGGTTCGGCAAATGTCCCCCCATCGGAACATCCGAGGGGGGGTCAAATTTCATGTCCAGTATCAAAAACCATAATGTTTGATACCCATATTACCCCAACTCTTATAGTCCGCCAAATGTCCCCCCATCGGAACATCCCCGGGGCCTCCGGCCACTCCGGATTGTGACCACTACTGCCGAAATGTCAAATTTCACATTCAGTATCAAAAACCATATAGTTTGATACCCATATTGCCCCAACTCTTACGGTCTGGAAAATGTCCCCCAATCGGAACATCCGCGGGGCCTCCGGCCACTCCGGATTGTGGCCACTACTGCCGAAATGTCAAATTTCATGTCCAGTATCAAAAACCATAAAGTTTGATACCCATATTGCCCCAACTCTTACGGTCCGGCAAATGTCCCCCCATCGGAACATCCCCGGGGCCTCCGGCCACTCCGGATTGTGGCCACTACTGCCGAAATGTCAAATTTCATGTCCAGTATCAAAAACCATAAAGTTTGATACCCATATTGCCCCAACTCTTACGGTCCGGAAAATGTCCCCCCCATCGGAACATCCCCGGGGCCTCCGGCACTCCGGATTGTGGCCACTACTGCCGAAATGTCAAATTTCATGTCCAGTATCACAAACCATAATGTTTGATACCCATATTACCCCAACTCTTATAGTCCGCCAAATGTCCTCCCATCGGAACATCCGCGGGGCCTCCGGCCACTCCGGATTGTGGCCACTACTGCCGAAATGTCAAATTTCATGTCCAATATCAAAAACCATAAAGTTTGATACCCATATTGCCCCAACTCTTACGGTCCGGAAAATGTCCCCCCCATCGGAACATCCCCGGGGCCTCCGGCACTCCGGATTGTGGCCACTACTGCCGAAATGTCAAATTTCATGTCCAGTATCAAAAACCATAATGTTTGATACCCATATTACCCCTACTCTTATGGTTCGGCAAATGTCCCCCCATCGGAACATCCGAGGGGGGGTCAAATTTCATGTCCAGTATCAAAAACCATAATGTTTGATACCCATATTACCCCAACTCTTATAGTCCGCCAAATGTCCCCCCATCGGAACATCCCCGGGGCCTCCGGCCACTCCGGATTGTGACCACTACTGCCGAAATGTCAAATTTCACATTCAGTATCAAAAACCATATAGTTTGATACCCATATTGCCCCAACTCTTACGGTCTGGAAAATGTCCCCCAATCGGAACATCCGCGGGGCCTCCGGCCACTCCGGATTGTGGCCACTACTGCCGAAATGTCAAATTTCATGTCCAGTATCAAAAACCATAAAGTTTGATACCCATATTGCCCCAACTCTTACGGTCCGGCAAATGTCCCCCCATCGGAACATCCCCGGGGCCTCCGGCCACTCCGGATTGTGGCCACTACTGCCGAAATGTCAAATTTCATGTCCAGTATCAAAAACCATAAAGTTTGATACCCATATTGCCCCAACTCTTACGGTCCGGAAAATGTCCCCCCCATCGGAACATCCCCGGGGCCTCCGGCACTCCGGATTGTGGCCACTACTGCCGAAATGTCAAATTTCATGTCCAGTATCAAAAACCATAATGTTTGATACCCATATTACCCCAACTCTTATAGTCCGCCAAATGTCCCCCCATCGGAACATCCGAGGGGCCTCCGGCCACTCCGGATTGTGGGCACTACTGCCGAAATGTCAAATTTCACATTCAGTATCAAAAACCATATAGTTTGATACCCATATTGCCCCAACTCTTACGGTCTGGAAAATGTCCCCCAATCGGAACATCCGCGGGGCCTCCGGCCACTCCGGATTGTGGGCACTACTGCCGAAATGTCAAATTTCATATCCAGTATCAAAAACCATAATGTTTGATACCCATATTGCCCCTACTCTGATGGTTCGGCAAATGTCCCCCCATCGGAACATCCCCGGGGCCTCCGGCCACTCCGGTTTATGGCCACTACTGCCGAAATGGCAAATTACATATTCAGTATCAAAAACCATAAAGTTTGATACCCATATTGCCCCTACTCTTATGGTTCGGCATATGTCCTCCCATCAGAACATCCTCGGGGCCTCCGGCCACTCCGGATTGTGGCCACTACTGCCGAAATGTCAAATTTCATGTCCAGTATCAAAAACCATAAGGTTTGATACCCATATTACCCCAACTCTTATAGTCCGGCAAATGTCCCCCCATCGGAACATCCGCGGGGCCTCCGGCCACTCCGGATTGTGGCCACTACTGCCGAAATGTCAAATTTCATATCCAGTATCAAAAACCATAAAGTTTGACACCCATATTGCTCCTACTCTTATGGTTCGGCAAATGTCCCCCCATCGGAACATCCCCGGGGCCTCCGGCCACTCCAGATTGTGACCACTACTGCCGAAATGTCAAATTTCATATCCAGTATCAAAAACCATAAAGTTTGACACCCATATTGCCCCAACTCTTACGGTCCGGAAAATGTCCCCCCATCGGAACATCCGAGGGGCCTCCGGCCACTCCGGATTGTGGCCACTACTGCCGAAATGTCAAATTTCATATCCAGTATCAAATACCATAATGTTTGATACCCATATTGCCCCTACTCTGATGGTTCGGCAAATGTCCCCCCATCGGAACATCCCCGGGGCCTCCGGCCACTCCGGTTTATGGCCACTACTGCCGAAATGGCAAATTTCATGTCCAGTATCAAAAACCATAAAGTTTGATACCCATATTGCCCCAACTCTTACGGTCTGGAAAATGTCCCCCCATCGGAACATCCCTGGGGCCTCCGGCCACTCGAGTCCAGGTGGTGGCCAGTTCCAATGATCGACTCCCGCGACTACCATGTCTTAGCTGGTCCTTGCCTCCAAGCCATCTGCTCCCAGACCTCCAGGCCGTCTGCTACCGGGCCACCAGGCCATCTGCTTCTGATGTGTTCTCGTCGACGTCCAGCAATAGAATGACTTTTCAGGACCGACCGAGCCGAGTTTTGTTGGCTCGTCGACGATCCGAAAATTATGTATGTGTGAGCATTTAAACAACCAACGCGAGGTCCGCTTCGGATGAAACCTCGGTAGGCACTGAATTTGTCTGAGGCTAAGTGCTAACTTAAATAGTATCGCACGGCATGTTGCAACCATGGTGCTACATTCTCGCGTGACAGTTCCACGGAAGGAGGAGGCAAGGCAAAATTTGCTAAGTGCTAGATACTTGAATCTGATTAATGTGTTCGGGAAAGGTTGCGCTTGACCAATCAGCGTTCGCTATTCTTTAGTAGTTTTATGTTAACTTTTAAGTACTTAAATAAATAAGTACTGTAATAAACATGTTTTAAGATCATTAAGTAAGTCTTCCCCTTTCGTTTGGTGGGTAAAACGTTCAAATTGGTCGAGAGGGAAAAAAGATACAATCGTTTGAAATCTTGCACTTTTTTCGAAAATTTGCTTCTACGCGTTACATTTCGCTTCGCGAAAAATCTGGATTGCTACCCTTGTATAGAGCCCTAAGACAAAGTTCTTTGTCAAAAATGTGATTTTTGGAAAAATCGAAGTTTTTTTGCAAAAACAAGTTTGGGCGTAATATTCAATGTTTGGCCCTTTTAAAATACTAGTCTTGATTAAAAAAAATTCAAAATATTTTTTTTTGGAATAGATCGGAAAATTTTACGAATGTTTCATGTATTAACATTGAAAATCGGACCATTAGTTGCTGAGATATTGACATTAGAAAATGGTGGGTTGTTTTGGTAAGATTAAGAAAACTTCAATTTTCGTGTTTCTTTTTCTTAAAGCGGCTCTATCTTAGCAACCCGAGGTCCAATCTTTAATGTCTCTTAGACAATTTTATATTACAAATTTTCTGAACTTTAAAAAAAAAGTTTTAGAAATGGTCACTCATGGTCACTATTTTTAAAAATAGAAAAACTGAAAATATTTCGCTAAAATCAAACATTCGGTGGCTATATCTTGAAAACGGAGCCCTGTATCAAAAAATCTGTAAAGAACTTTTAGATTGCAAATTCAATTTTGCTTTAAAAAATAATGTCAAACTTGTTTTTGCATGAAACTTCGATTTTTTTCTAAAAATAACTATTTTTCCAAAATTTCATAACTCGACGGAAGATTTTTTGACCATACTTCTGTATGACTCAAAATTTGCGGATTTTTGTCCCCTAAAACATATGAAAAAATCTCGAAAATCTAAAAATACATATTTTGGGAAATTGAGTTATTGTGAAAAAAAGTTGATTAAAAAATCTACAAAAAAAAATCCATGTACCTATTTTTTTCTCAAAAGTCCTCAACAATACATACAACTTTGCCGATAACACCAAATTGATCAGAAAATTCAGCCAAAAGTTACAGTTGTTTGAACTTTGCCAGTCAATGACGCAAAAAAGCCTATTTGGTCATAGGGAAGGCCCCCACAAAGTTTGAGTCAAATAAAAAAAAATCAAAAACTAAAAATGGTCGAAATCGGCCGATTTCGTAGAGATTTGCTCTTTTCACAATTTTTGTTAAGGCATTTTAAATTTTTTTTATAGAGCCTATTCATGACCATAATTGACAGTAAAAATTAAATGACCCTGTTTACAAACTCAAAAGTAAAGGGATATGATGCGCTGATTTTGAATGACTCTCAAAATTTGTTTCTGCATGTAACCTTTTCGAAGATTTAAACAAATGTTTTAGTCCTTTTAAAAGTTGATTAGAATAATAAAATACACATTGTTGTCGAATACACTACATTTTTATCGTGGAATGGAAACACATTTTTAGAAATTTTCTGTTATGTGTTCTGGTTATCTTTCACCAAAAAGAACTTTTTAAAAGAATGATTTTCATACATTAATTTTTAAAAGTCACATTAACTTTGAAAAATATTTGCAACAGTCTAAATCAGGTTTTTCATGTTTTTATCCATTTTATCCAAAGAAATTTCACCAACGAGTTCAATATCAATCACTTTTACTCTTATTTGGCCAAGAAGCACTAAGGCTGTGGCAAATGTTTATTTTACTTCTGATAGGCTACTGATCCCAAGTAACATTTTTTTCCAAGAGTTCTACAAGAGCTCTTCAAGATAGCTACAGCATATGCTGTAGCTATCATGAAGAGCTCTTGTAGAACTCCTGGAAAAAATGTTACTTGGGATGGAACCTTTTATGATGTACGTCATAGTGTAAATGGATGCTGAAAAGTTGAACTTTTCAACACTTGTTTCGAAAAGTAATACTTTTTTAACATTGATTTGATGTAAACTGACACTGATTTGATAGCACCCACTCATCTTCCACGGCTCGTGGATGTAACTTCTGGAGGTCCTGGTCAATAACGGAGTAGCAACTGCGGGTGGGCACCTATGCTTATGCTTATGCTTATGCTTATGCTTATGCTTATTGATTTGATGTAAACTGACAATTGGCAAAATACATGAACATTTAACTTATAATTTCACTCAAAGGTTGTTTTTCAGAATTACAGAATAGTAGTTTATGCAACAAGTTGCAAAAAGAGGATTTTTTCAGCACGAGTCGTACATTTATCCAACGAGGTTTACTGAGTTGGATAAATACGAAGAGTGCTGAAAAAATCAATATTTGCAACGAGTTTCATACAACATTTTTTGCAATTCCGAAAAACACCCATTGAGTGAAATTTAATGTCGAATTTTCATGTATTTTGTCAATATATCGTTTAAATAAAAAAAATGTTGAAAAGTGTTACTTTTCGAAACAAGTGCTGAAAAGTTCAACTTTTCAGCACCCATTTCAGTGCTGAAAAGTAGAACTTTTTAGCATTTATTTTGAAAAGTGTTGCTATTCGATTCTGTTATTTTTGGTACAGAAAAGTAGGCTATTTTGTCGTTCAAGAATGACAGGAAAAGTAAGTAGTTTCACGACGGAATTGCAAAAAATGTTTTATGGAACTTGTTGCAAAACATGATTTTTTCAGCACTCATCGTATTCGGTCGTACTCGGTGAACCTCGTTGGATTAATGTACGACTCGTACTGAAAAAAATCTTCTTTCTGCAACTTGTTGCATAACAACTATTGTAATGTCTTGTGAATAACCACTTGATACAAACATGTTTAGCAATTTTATGATCTCAACACCCTCTCAAAAAATCCCACTATGCTTTCCCCTTTCAGCTCGCAGTTGACTGGCTCCTCAGTGTTCTTCCCCAATTGGCCAGTAAACTGGAAGCGGAAAATGCAGTGCACTCTGACTGGTAGCATTCGATGCCGAATGCACTCCCGATTGCAACCGAAAACAACAACAAACAACAACAACAGGTCAGAAGTACATTCGAACGGTGCTCAAATATTCGGTCTGTTGTGCGCTACTCTGCGCTCTGCTGAAAGGTTATTTGTAGTTGATTATTATAAATGAAGTTCGGACAGCCCGGAAGCCCGGGCCAATGCTGGGTTGATGCAGTGCAGATGAAGGACGTTTTCCCGAGCCAAATTGAACTGATCATGGGTTGGGAAAATTGAGAATAAGTTAATTTAATTGTTTTTGGTAGGAAGTGGTTGTTGCACATGACGTAAAACAATCAACAAGCAATTTTGACCGATTTTTTCGTTTGTGCAGAATTTTAATCAATTTAATTTCAAACTGGGTGAAATCACTTAAACCAACACTTGATCACGCATAGTGAATTTAGTAACGAGACACAAATCCATCTCCCAAGAATGCATTCCGGTAATTTGATACACCTTTCAACTAATGAAACCCCCAGGCGTCGTAGTCAGGTGACTTTTGATCTACCAAGAAGGAGCACTCTCAGCCAATTGGGTAACAGTTTCCAGAACTCGTACGCACTTCTGGTTCGCACCACTTGCCTCTCGACCCGGCACAGAGAAAGAAGGAGTCAATTTCAGCAAATGTCCTTTCACCACCGCAGTAATACACCGAGCACACCCACTCCATCCCACTCAACTTTTTGTTTTGCGGAGATGTTCCCCATGAGATACTGTCACCAAGTTTTTTTTTTTCTCTCCGTAATGTCCATAGAGAGTACTCGGGGACGGAAAGAAGGTATTATCCTTTGGTGTTTTTTTTCGAGAATACACAAACACACATGGCTTTCGCTTGGACGACTCACAGACTTGCGAATGAAGATAGACATTTACAGGAGAAGGTGGGGGAGGGGGGAATGGAATCGAATTAATATTTCACCAGGCTGATAAAAGCCAGACAGCACTTAAATATAGTCTGGGGCTGGAAAACTTTGGACTAAGCATTTGAAAGGAAAGACAAATATATTTTTTTAATTAATGAATTAATTTTCTATATCATCAATTCAAATAATTTAAAATTGGGAATTTTTAAAGAAGTTTGTTAAATGCAAGTATTAACAATTTTTTTTGCAGAAACCTGATTAACATATTGGCTTTACACTAATAGAGCAGTCTTAATTGAGGTAATATTAAAATAGTAGTTTATGCAACAAGTTGCAAAAAGAGGATTTTTTCAGCACGAGTCGTACATTTATCCAACGAGGTTCACCGAGTTGGATAAATACGACGAGTGCTGAAAAAATCAAGTTTTGTAAAGAGTTCCATACAACATTTTTTGCAATTCCGAAAAACACCCATTGAATGAAATTTTAAGTCAAATTTTCATGTATTTTGTCAATAAATCGTATAAATCAAAAAAATGTTGAAAAGTGTTACTTTTCGAAACAAGTGCTGAAAAGTTCAACTTTTCAGCACCCATTTCAGTGCTGAAAAGTAAAACTTTTCAGCATTTATTTTGAAAAGTGTTGCTATTCGATTCTGTTATTTTTGGTGCAGAAAAGTAGGCTATTTCGTCGTTCAAGAATGACAGGAAAAGTAAGTAATTTCACGACGGAATTGCAAAAAAATATATATTTTATCCTGCAAATTTTACACCATCGAAATGTAAACAATGTTATACTGTGCCAAGAAGCACCTCGAAAAGTAGTGCATTTTTGAAATGTTCTAGAGTCTGAAATCAGGAACACATTGATAAAGAGGAATAATTTAATACTTGTTTAATGCCATGTTTTTCTCATTAAAATGATACATTGGATAATTTTACACTTAGACTAGATAAGATTTGTTTTTATGTTACATGTTTCAATAATATCATCAGATTTATAGGGATCCTAGGCAGAACAAAATTTTAAAGTACATGAGAAAATTTTTAAACTCATGCTGCTAAACTGGTATTGATAAAAAATTGTTTTTTTTTGAAAGAAAATAATTCTTATGAGTATTGAACCAATTTATAACTTTTTGTTTATTAGACCTAAAAAATTTAAGAATTGAATTTAAAGTTAAACTAGTTAACACAAACAAAGCTTTTCAAGATAAAACGTATCAAAAATTCAAAGATCAAAATTATGCACGTAATGAATTCATTTTACACACTATAATGTTAGAAATGCACAACATAAGATTCAGAAAAAAGTTTCCTAAGTTTTTTCTATTCAATTAATTGCTTTTATTTTACAACTTGCTAAATTACTTCGCCTTAACAAAATCATATAACAAAAAATGAATAGCAACTTAAAAAAAAGCATCTATTTGCCTGAGCACAGAAATCGTGAATCTTCATAAAATATTTAAGTATTTATTTTTTTGTGACTTGGCCTGTGTCTTAGAGTTACATTAAGTAAAGAAATATAAATTTTTCTGCCTTTTCAACACAAATTATTTGCAGATTTTAATATATAGCTCAAACATTGAAAATGTCAAAAATAAGTGTTTTTAGTTCTTTCAAAAAGCTTTTCTTGAATATAAAGTTTGAATTTTTTTTTATTGAAAAGAGCAGAAAATTTAACAAAATGTTCAGAGGTAAGTTTGGAATGGTTCAATATTATATATTGCACTATATTTAAGCTACACTCAAGAACTTATTGTTTGCAAATTTAACGCCTTTTGAGATTTTTATTTGAAAAATAATTGTTTTGGTTCAATATTTTTGCCTTTTCTGGATTTTTTAAATATATGGATAAAAATAATATTTATTTTATAAATCAATATTAAGTGATGAAATTCAATTCCAATAATCAGCAAAAATACATTTGTATCAATGTTTTTTTTGTGTAGTCCGCAACAAAACCTACAAATTTGCCCAAATCAGCTAATCATTAAAAGAAACACTTAAAATTACAGATTATTGAAATTCTACAATGCATTTTCATGTGGACAGCTGCCAAATTTGTATCGAAAATTATAAGAACCAACTGATGATGAAAAATGACTTCTTTTGGGTAATCAAGAGGCACCGACAAAGGATTGAGTCCGATTAAAAAATTTAAAAAAAGAAAAAGATGCAAATAATATTACTGAAAATGATGTTTGAAAACAACACAACAAAATTATGGCAATGGTGACAGATTTTACATCAGAAAATAATATATTTTATCAGTTTCTAGTAAATATTTATCAGGTTCACATTTTCACAAATTTGTTAGGCAATTTTCTCATAAAAGACGTAGTATTCAACCTACCAAATTTTCAACATACTTTAATTCAACTTTTTATTTTGCTGTGAATAAAACAAGAGAAGTTTTGTATTTTGTTGAACATAAGTGGCTTGAAATAACTGTATAAATTCGAGAAAAAATATTTTCCTCTTTAAAAATTTTGGCAGTTAAATGTTTTTGAATACGTTTTTTTACATGAGACACTGGCTGAAAAACAAAATCTATGTCGTTTCATATTCTAAGAAAAATATTGCTTGATATTATATTTCATAAAAAAGAAGCAGATTTAAATCTAAAGAAATCAAGGTCTCCAATTTTCATTTTTTTTTTTGGCTGTGTTAAGATGTGACAAGGTTTAAAATAAATGAGTATTATTTAAGGTGTAAAATGTCATGAAGCAGAGCTTCCATTACAATAATAAGGGAGAATTTAAAACAAAAAATTGAAATATTCATAATGAGTCAGACATTTTTCAATCTTCCTGTTTTTTGAAACATAATAGTTATTTCGAGACAAAAACAATGACAATATCTACAATGACCTGTTACTGTATAATATTAGTCGAAGATTTTTTTTATAAAACTCAGGCAGCCATCAAAATCTAATCAATACTAAATTTTCATCCAGGTCAGTTCAGAAAGCTTCTCTTTAGAAAACACAGCTAGAGAAAATATTAAATCTATATGTTTTTTAAGATATCAGCAATTCTCTACGAAATCGGTCTTTTTTCTTCAATTTTATTTTTTGTATTTTTTAATCCGATTGAAACTTTTGTGGTGCCTTCGGTATGCCCAAAGAAGCCATTTTGCATCATTAGTTTGTCCATATAATTTTCCATACAAATTTGGCGGCTGTCCATACAAAAATGATGTATGAAAATTCAAAAATCTGTATCTTTTGATCGATTTGGTGTCTTCGGCAAAGTTGTAGATATGGATACGGACTACACTGGTCAAAAATAATACACGGTAAAAAAATTGGTGATTTTTTTATTTAACTTTTTATCACTAAAACTTGATTTGCAAAAAAAACACTATTTTTATTTTTTTTATTTTTTGATATTTTTTAGGAAACATAAAATGCCAACTTTTCAGAAATTTCCAGGTTGTGCAAAAAATCATTGACCGAGTTATGCATTTTTTAATCAATACTTATTTTTTCAAAATAATCGTGCATCGTTTTTAAGTTAAATCCATATATAGGTGACTTTTTTGAAAATAGTCGAAGTTTTTATTTTTTTTAATTTGTGCACAAGTTTGCCCACCTTTGACAAAAATATTTTTGAAAAGCTGAGTTAATTCTCTATATTTTGCTTATTCGGACTTTGTTGACACGACCTTTAGTTGCTGAGATATTGTAATGCAAAGGTTTAAAAACAGGAAAATTGATGTTTTCTAAGTCTCACCCAAACAGCCCACCATTTTTCAATGTCGATATCTCAGCAAGTAATGGTCCGATTTTCAATGTAAAAATATCAAATATTTGTGAAATTTTTCGATCTTTTCGAAAAAAAATATTTTCAAATTTTTTTAATCAAGACTAACATTTTAAAAGGGCGTAATATTGAAAGTTTGGCCCTTTTAAAATGTTAGTCTTGATTTGAAAATTTTGATAATATTTTTTTCGAAAAGATCGGAAAATTTCACAAATATTTGATATTTTAACATTGAAAATCGGACCATTAGTTGCTGAGATATCGACATTGAAAAATGGTGGGCTGTTTGGGTGAGACTTAGAAAACATCAATTTTCCTGTTTTTAAACCTTTGCATTGCAATATCTCAGCAACTAAAGGTCGTATCAACAAAGTCCGAATAAGTAAAATATAGAGAATTTTCTCAGCTTTTCAAAAATATTTTTGTCATAAGTGGGCAAACTTGTGCACAAATTTAAAAAAATGAAAAACTTCGACTATTTTCAAAAAAGTCACCTATATATGGATTTAACTTAAAAACGATGCACTTTATCAAAATTGCAGTAAAGTATTTTTTGATTGCAAATTTGATTTTGTATCGAAAATTGAAGTTAAAAAATTTTTGCGACCAAAATTTCGATTTTTTGAAAAAATCAGTATGGATTAAAAAATTCATAACTCGGTTTTTTTTTTGGAAAAATGGTTTATTTAGCACCTTATTATACATTTTCATATAGATTATTTAGCACAATAGTTAAGCATCTAATGTTAGGCACAATTTGAGTCTAGAATACAATTTACATAATTTATAAACAATATTAGCTCCAAATCATCGATCTCAGATTTTTAACTGAGTTGTTTTTAAAAGAGAAAGTTTATGCTTAAGTCTTTGATTTCTTTGGGCGACCACGTGGCTTCTTCGGTTTTACTCCCTGAAACCCTGAACCATCAGAGGACGATTCGTCAGTCTCGGAGATACCACATTGCACATCGTTGGTGGGGAGGGGAAGAGCGGGTACTTTGAACATCATTTCGGGCTGTCCATCTTTCGGGGTCTGCTCGGTACATTGGTCCGTCACGATCGGGTCATCTTCGGCTTCCATCTGAACGTCTTCTCCAGTATTGGTGAGGAGGATGCGATTACTGCGAGTGTGTCAGGCTGCTCGACTCCAACTGTCGCGCTGCTCGAAACTGAGCAGAGCGGCGGCGTAGCAACAGGCGCACTTGAGTTTGGTACTGAAGCAGCATCGTTTGGCTTGTCGATTCCTTTGTCTACCACAATTGCGTAGCTGGACGAGGTAGACTGTGCAGATTTGAGTCGATCGTCTAGAGCGTTCTTTTGTCCCTCGAGCTTCTTATTTTCTGTGCACGTCATTCCAGGATGAGAAAGGCGGCCGCAATGGCGGCAAGTTTGGGGTTGACCTCGATATGTAATGAGAGTTTGCTCTTGTTGGACAGTCACGAAAGATTTGATGTCTTTCTTGAGAGTCATCTTTGCCACACGTATTCCAGAGGAGACACCCTTGAAGGCTGCTCTCCGTGCTGCCTCAAAAATGCAGTGATCTCCTCGTTGCGCACATTTTCTGACAGGTCTTGGACTTTCACCTCCACGGATGCATCATCCATCTGAAGTCGTACCTTGTACTTCACCTTGTTCATCTCGATCTCATGACGTTCGTTGTGCTGGTCAACAGCAACCTGGGCAGTCTTGAGAGTGTCACATTTCACGTGAGCTTCGTTTTGCACGTGGTTCATCTGAAGGCGTTTCACTTGATCGATTCGTAGTCCCATGGTGTCGTGGACAAAAGAATGGATTTCCTCGAAACTTGGACGCTTAGGAAACACACTAAGATCCACCTTGAAGGTGTTTTCACGTGGTCGCAGAGTGGTCATTGTCGCAAGCAAATACTTTGCTGGCTGCGAGAATGAAAGAGAGAACAATTTTTAGTGTGCACAAGGGCACAAAAGCAAGGAAGAAAACACTTTTCACAGAGCTCGAGTTGACTACGACTGGTCTGGGCAAGAGCTTGGGCCCAACTGTCTCGGTTAATGATTTTCTGCACAACCTGGAAATTTTCTGAAAAGTTGGCATTTTATGTCCTCTAAAACATATCAAAAAATAAAAAAAAATTAAAAATATTGTTTTTTTGCAAATCAAGTTTTTGTGATAAAAAGTTAAATAAAAAATCATAATTTTTTTTACCGTGTATTATTTTTTTCCAGTGTAGTCCATATCCATACCTACAACTTTGCCGAAGACACCAAATCGATCAAAAAATTCCTTCAAAAGATACAGGTTTTTGAATTTTCGTACATCATTTTTATATGGACAGCTGCCAAATTTGTATGAAAAATTATATGGACAAACTAATGATGCAAAATGGCTTCTTTAGGCATACCGAAGGCACAAAAAAAGTTTCAGTCGGATTAAAAAATACAAAAAAAAAAGAATGACCGAAATCCTAGAGAACTGCTCATAGATGTTAAAATTACCAAATAATCAAACTGATTTTATTTCCCTCCGATGCTGGTTGAAAATAAAATTCTGAAATTTGTTTCACTGTTCAGATTTCAACCTTGCCCACACTTTAATCAACCTCTGTCGAAAGACCAACCCCGACATCGATGTCCCTCCACCGGTCACCAGAACGCACCAACAACCTTTTTGTGGATGACCCCAACCGATGTCGGACCGGTTCTTCACCGGGCCCACAACTATGTGATTGCAATATTTTATTCCGATATTTGTAGTAAATTACACCCATGATGGTGATAGATCGACCGATGCCGTAGAACCGCACCGCAGACTCGGGGTCCAAAACTCCGACAGACGGACAGTTATGGACTGCCGGGATGTCCAGTTTGGTTCCACATCACTTTTTGGCCACTTTTGGCCCCGGCCAAATGTAGTCGCACAATGTATATTTGATAGTCATCGGGGACCGGGGTAGGGGGGAAGTTCCAAGATGACTCTCCAAGGGGCCAGCGACCGGACTTTTGTGTTGGAGTTGTCGATTGGCTTGGTGTTTGGGTGTGTGCGATTCGTTTGCCAAATGGACGCCGGGATTGACAGGTCGACTGACCCAGCCCTGCCAACCAGAGATTTGCTAGGGTGTCCTTTCCAAGAATTTCCAAATGATATTAACGATTCCTTCGAAAACTCAACCTCACAAACGGATCACCCTACGGCCGAATCCTCAGGAGTTGTGGGTGTTGTTTTTCCGATTGGATTTCAGGGCTCCAACCTCTCGCATCCCATGTGCGTGTGCCATTTCTCAGCGGTGGACATTGGTACGGACACCCCTTTTGGGCAACACCAACCAATCTCTTAGTTCCTTTGAGGATGATCGAAGGTTAACAGATTACACAAGGCCAGGTCAACTGGGCAGGTTAGGAGGGGTGCGTGTTACTTTCAACCAGAACCATCTGGCATCCCAAAGGCCGTTCATACGGTTGTGTGAATTCTGAAAAAGGGAAGTAGATTCGGTTCTGGGAAAGGGATTTTAATGGAATTTGTTTTTAAAAATAGATGTGGTCTGCTCTGAAAGCACTCTCTTCTTTCATTTGCGAAATGAACAGTAGTGATTCAAAGGCAAGTTGTTTTGTGATTTAAACTTTTTGATATCTTTTGTTTCAAAATGTTTCAGCATAGTGCATTCACAGAAAAATTTAAATTTAAATAGTATCGAATCAAGTTTTTTTTTAGGAATAAACAGCAGCTGACATTTTTATCAAAGTTAAGCAATATTAATTGAAAAATCTTTTGAACCTTTAACCTGTCGGAACAACAGGTTACAAATCGCTCACGCTCCGCTCGAACACACACCGTTTTAACCCAGGTCAATCAAGACATCAACCAGCGATAACGCTTCCAAGCACCGGGCTCCCTTCAGTCTTCTGTTTGGAATAAAAATGAGAAATTTCCACACCTCGATCCATTATTCATTGCCCGGTTGCTTGCATCATCAGCCCCACGTTAAACCCCCTACCCCCACAATCCTGTAACTCCAAACGCCATCGCGACTGTCAATCCACCTGTCTTGCTTCATCCCAGCTTTTTATCCGGTCCCACGTGTCAAGCCACCTCCCCGGTGCCACGCTAGGATAAGCATTATTCTGAAAACTCTATCAGTCAGTGCAGCAGCAGCAGTGCTTTCTGAACATCCCTAGAGGGGGTACAACGCCACGCGACGACCTCCACCGCCGCCATTATTATGTGCAGGCGTCCGGGAATTGATGATGAACGTTAAATTATATGCTATTCGCGATACGTGCCCAGAATTACACGTGCAGCAAAGGGTGGAAAACACGACTGAGGGATGCTGTCCTGAAGGGTGGTTTGGCGAATCAAGGATCAGGGTTGAAAGCGCGGCGCGAGCGCCAAAAGATGGGTCATGCTCCAATAAGCGCGCGCCGTGAATGGGTTTCCCGCTGCAGGACAGGGTGACAACTCAACAAAATTTTAAAATGGTAGATGGTTAAAGCTGGCAGAAATAAATAAATTAACAACAACAACAATATTTTCATACTTAAATTTTAAGATGAGAATTTTAAAGTGACTTAAACAATATCAAACCAAATTTTGTTTCCTTTTTCACGAATAGATTAATTGCACAGCCAAGGGGAGCGGTCGTGGCTGAATGGTTACGATGTTCGCTTTATAAGCGAATAGTTCTAGGTTCGATACCCATCTGCTCCCAACGAGAAAGTTCTGGACTCATTGAATTTGGAATTAATGAAAAAAAAACTTCAAGCTCACGGCGGGGTTCGATCCCCTGTTCTTAGGATTGGCAAACAAAATGCTTTCTACTTAACCGTGGAGCATTGGTAGCTTGAGGAGGAATTAGACTGGTATAGTTGAATCCAAGAATCGGACAAAGAGTCAAATTGAATGCAAGTTGAACATCAGAACTCAAACAAGATTGCATGCAAGATTGCAAGCGCAGTTGAAATTGAATCTAAAAATACCTCGCTATAAATAGCCTGGGCGACTGATAGAATTCATCCAATAAGAGATGAGAAGAATTGAAAGCATTCCCATTAGAAATGAGAACACACGAAGAATTCGAACAACAATGCCAAAGGTCGTTACCACTCGCCTAGGGTGGCTCCTCAGACCATTCACCTTCCCAAAAACTGTCCAACTCCAAGCGAAACTTACTTGAGGATACCGTGGAGATTTTCCCTTAATACTCTTAAAAAAGTGGAGCATCAACACTTCCCGTCTTCCAAATCCCTTTCCTTGTCCCTGGTGCGCGGTGGAGATGGGAGCGGCCGGCAATGGACGGCTGCCATGGTGGTGAGAATCTGGTTCAGGTGGAATTGGTTCTATTCCCAATTATCGATTCCTAGGCAACTTGGGCTTAGACAATCATCACATCACATGGCGAAAATCCAGTCTGCAATCCGCTAAAATCACCGTCTCCTAGCGAAGCGAAGCGAATAGATTAATTTCACAGTCAAACGATGGTTTGTAAGAAAAAGCAGGAAAACCCCTATTCGATAATTTTCCGTTGCTAAAACATGTGTGTGTGATCTTGGACAAAATTTATAATTTTCATGAATAATATAACTAAGAATCACAACCAAAAAATGTCGATCATGAATAAAAATGGCCTATTTTATCAATCAAGTAGTATAACTTTGTAAAGAAATTCTTGCACAAAATTTAATGTCTCCAGGAAAGTGTCCATGATTAATTTTCAAAGTCGTGATTTTTTTTTTTTAATTTATGAGCAAAACTCAAGGAACTATGATTTAATATTATGAAACAAGTTCAAGTAAGCATGAGCTAGACTCATGAAATTGTGAACGATAATGCATACCTTAAATTGATGCACAGTAAAAAAGAACAATTCTGCGAGATTGGAAATTTAGATTGTTGAGTATTACCTCTTTTTAAGTAATGTGCGAAAACGTGAAATACATCTGGAATAGGATCAGCAACCAATCCCAGATGTTATAGGGTAGAGTAGTCATCAATGAGACACGGGGAACAATGATAAAATGGCTCTCACAAGACGTAGTTTCAACCAATCAGGCTCATATTTGGGAGAAAGGTGTGTCTACCAGATACACGTCTGCCATAATAGTGGCTTTGGTTATGGACGCTTCCTTGCAAAGTTATTCATACATGTTTGATTCTGGGGTGTAAAAGTATATTATGACTAAAAATTACATTTTCGCTCATATGCTGCCATTAACACCAAAACTAATATTTCTCAAAATTTCTTTCGTCATTTCACAGGGCATTAGTTGGGCTAAAATATCCTTTCATTAGGTTTGACCAAAATTTAGAATATACTCAGAATCCAGGGCTGTCTCATTGTTCCCCACTCTTTTCGGCCCATGGGTAACAATGAGACAGTTTGATTTTTCTTCATTAAACTTTTCAAAATCCATGGAAATCTTTCAAAACATGAATTGGAAGTGGTTTTTGGCATATTTATTGAGTTTGAACTTCATTTCACCACAAATATAAAATTATTTGTTAAAATATATGGATTTTACGAAATTTAAATACTTTTTAGTATAACTTTTGTTAATTGAAGTTTCAAGTAGACAAAATTGCTTGAAAATGTACCTGCAATGGAACAATACAAAAACATGATGTTTTACTAGAAAAGTATTGATTTTTGTAGAGTGTCTCATTGTTCCCCAGCTGTCTCATTGTTCCTGCCAAGTGCGTCTACAATGAGACAGTTGAATAACTCTGACTGTAGATGTCGGATCGATCTCATATTTTGGTCAATGTTAGAACACGGATCGATCTCATATTTTGGTCAATGTTAGAACACATTAAAACAAAGTAAATGCAACAAAAAGCTCATTAAAACAAGCTGATAAAAAAAGTACAAAAAACGTTGAAAGTTAAAAACCAAAACTGTCTCATTGATGACTACCTTACCCTATTATATAAGTTTTTGTCACTCCAGTGCCAAGATACAGCCATTTTCGTAAAGTAAAAATGGCGAATTCTCAAAATACCAGGTATCTGCTAAGGCTGCCATTTTAATGAAACCAAAACATTACCAACACTACTAAACACCAGAAAATTTCGACAGGGGCTACTCACAAACACAAATGCATGGACTAGTTTCAGACAGGGGCTACTCACGAATACAACTACGTGGGCTAGTATGGTTTTGATGACGGACAAGTCTTTTGTCAGCTTGCTCTGACACCACCCCCTTGCAAAATACACTATGAAAACTCAATGTTTTCACTCATAGCATTGTTTTAGCTACTGCCAGCATTTTTATCTTTGCAAACATTTAGGATTGTACTATAACAGCATTTACTTGCAAAATCAGTAATTTTTAATTGATTAGACCTTCAATGATTAAGGCAGCCGGCTTAGCCGAATGGTTACGCTGTCCGCTTTGTAAGCGGAAGATCATGGGTTCGATTCCCATCTGCTTCAACCTTCCATCGGATGGGGAAGTAAAACGTCTGTCCCGACCTTGGTTGTTGTTAGGCCATTAAGTCATTCCAGGTGGAGGAGTCGTCTCCATGCCATAAGTACAAACAGCGCAACAAACGAAGCCTACTCCGGTGGAATCGCTGGCGGCTGTTGGACTCGCAATCCAATGGTCGTCAGTTGGAAACCTGGGGTGGAAGGTTCCTTGGAGTCAAAAATAGGGTTTGGTGCTCTCCCCATTCAAGCCTTTGGACTCCTAGGTTCGAGCAGAAACTTGTAATAGAGACCACAAAACCCCAGGGGGTCGCGAAAGTAAATGTTTCGATTTTTTTTCTTCTTTTGATTAATTTCAAATGATTTTTTTCGTAATGGCACTTACGTCACATAGTCAAATAATGAATTTTATTAATTTTGTACAAAAGGTTTGGAAATTTGAAAATGCTGACAGCAGCTGAAATAGTGATTTAAGCAATAAAATTCAGTTTTCATAGGGAATTTGAAAAAAATCGCTAGTTTTATTAGCAAAAGCATTAGCATTAGCATAAGCATTAGCATTTGGAGAACGCCCCACCACCAGAAGGCTCCACAACGCTTAGCCCACTGTTTGGTGTGGTTGTATTAGACCCTCATCCGGAAAAATAATCCAACACGGGAGATACCATGTCTTCACCTTATGATGAGTGTGTAATACTACCCAGGGCATAAGGGGGTCCTGGCCGGGTCCAAGCTATCCTCAGGAATGGGAAGGATCATCAGTAAACACCTATCTGAAGTGCGCAAGGACCCTTACATCACCTTTGTGGTATAGATGTTTGTAGGGCGGTTTTGGACTCAATGTTAGTAGGAGAGGTAGAACCCTAGGATACACCTCGAAATGCGTAGCGGGTTGGATTCCTAATTCCAGTCTAGGCTCACCAAGTCGCCATGGCCATGGTTAGCATTTTTGCATACCAATCCAAAGGACGGAGTTTCGAACCCCACCTCCAGCGAATTTGATTTTTCGTTCAATTCAGCATTTCAAGTGTTTTTATGTCCTTAACTTTCTCGATGGAAGCAGATGGGAATCGAACCATTCAGCCACAGCTACTCCTTGGAAAAATCGCTAGTTTTATTTAACTAAATTTACTCTGTTTTGGTACTGAAGTAATCAAAACTAATTATTCAGAAACAATATTGTACAGAAAGATGTTGCCTACAAAATGCAGGTATTGGATTTGTTGGCAAATTTGTTTTGGTTGGTTTTTGAAGAGAAAGTCTTAAAAAGGCAAAACATTTTTTTTTCGACTTTAACTTGTTCCTTATGAGCAATTTTCTAAGATTTAGTTTGTCCAAATAATTTTCCATACGAATTTGGCTGCTGCCCGTACAAACATGATTTATGAAATTTCAAAAATCTGTATATTGTGAAGGAACTTTTTGATCGATTTGGTGTCTTCTGCAAAGTTGTAGGTATGGATTAGGACCATGCTGAAAAAAAACACACGGTAACAACAATTTTGGTGATTTGAAATTTCACTTTCTATCACTAAAACTTGATTTGCAAAAAACACTAATTTTTATATGTTTAAGGAGACTTCAAATGTCAACTTTTCAGAAATTTCGAAAACGAGCGAAACATCTATGACCGAGTTTTGAATTTTTGAATCAATACTGATTTTTCAAAATAATCAAATATTGATCTTATTATAGAGAATTTTTGCAGATTTTAAAACAAATATTGATTCAAAATTTCATAACTCGGTCAAACATTTTTTGTATATTCTGGAAATTTCTGAAAAGTTTGCATTTAACATCCCCTAATACAAAAAATAATAACAATGATTTTTGCAAATCAAACTTTAGTGACAATAAGTAAAATTATAAATCACAAAAAAATAACCGTGTAGTTTTTTTTTCAGTGGAGTCCTTATACATACCAACAACTTTGCCGAAGACACCAAATCAATCAAAAAATTCCTTCAAAATATACAGATTCATATATAATTATTGTATGGACAGCTGCAAAATTTGTATGTACATTAGGAAGCCCAGAAAAAATGACCCCCTGCTCCACAAAAGGAAAACGGGTTTTTGGGTTATTTTAAGCATCTGTGTAAATTTTGAGCGAAATTGGATGAGATTAACCCATTGATATCCGAGCCTAAAGTTGGCGAAAAAAATGTTTTTCATACAAAAATGACTTTTTTAAATCGCTAATGACTTTTCAGGATTGAGTTTTACAGCTTTGGTTTGTTCTACAAAGTTGTAGAGCATTAAATTTCCAATGAGAATCTCACTTTTGGGAATATTCGGATGGAAGTAGCGCGCCGTGGGGACCAAACCGTTAGAAAATTGGGTTTTCCATACATTTTTTCGATTTTTCCCATACAAACTTCACCTCCGAGTATCAATGGGTAAATGATGACCGATTTTGCTCATATTTGGCCCATATTCCTAAAATAGGTCAAAGAACAATATTCAGCCTGTGGAGCGAGGTTTTGAGAAAAAGTCCCATATTCTGGGCACCCTAATGTACATGGACAAACTAATGATGCCAAATGGCTTCTTTGGGCATACCGATGGCACCATAAAAGTTTCAGCCGGATTAAAAAATACAAAAATTAAATTTTTTAGATCTATTTCGTAGAAAATTACTTTTATGTAAAGTGGCCCCTAACTTTGATTTGGGAGCGTTATTTTATTACGTAACGCGTAGGAGGATGCCTCATTTGTTACGATTTGTTACCAAGGAGGGGGGGGGGAGGGAGGGGGAGCAAAAATCCCAAATGTTGCGTTTCGTAATAAAAGAACGCTCCCTTTGAAGTAAAATACGGGGCAATTGTAACGCATTTTTCAATCTTTTAAAAACAAAAAAGATATTTTTATGAAAACATGCAATTTTTAATTGAATTGCAAATCACTCGTTAAAAATGATTTTCAAGATTTTTTTTCCATTATATTTTATTGACAATGATTTTTTTATGTGGTCTCAACGTCAAAATATCGAAAAAAAACGCGGGAGTCGACCAGACAATTTTAAACAATGTCTCCAAATTGATAAGTCCAATCCATATCTTGTGAAAACAAAGCGGGAGATTTGGCCATTTTTGAGGTTGCCTGCACCCATAACTGGGCATCGGCATACGAGAGAATAAAGAGCACGATTCGGTAGTAAAATGGTACTGTGTGCAGACTGAGAGGATAAATCCCGAAATTACTGAAAGTACATAACTCATGGTTCATTTTCCGAAAAAGTTCATTTATAAAAAAAAAAGTTCCGGTACCGAGACTCGAACCCAAGACCTTCGGCATATTGAACCGTGCCTTTGCCGTATGGGCCACCATGTTTCGGTGACTAAGTGGCGGTCGTTTGTCCATATAAGCCACTCATAGGATGAACTGTTCCAATGAACGAATGAACACGCGAGAGGACTATACTCTCGCAATATAGCACTTTCCTCACGTTTCTTTTCGTGGGGACTATCCCCTCGTTCTTTAACTTTGGGTGTAGAATAGTGCTCTACACATGTTGATACTTTTTGATAACGATTATCCCGTTCTGTTACGGAAATTGACATTAATCAATGATTGCCAACTATGATTTCAAAGATTGTTCCACAAAATTATATAAATTTTGAGACACATTGTATTTGGCCCTTTCAGGCCTAAAATGAAAATTTTCAAAAGTAGCCTATAATTTTCGTATGGTCTTTAGAATCATTTTACCATAATTAACCAAAATTAAGGCTTGAAAGGGTTAGATCAAAAATTTCTTCAGTGGCTTCAAGAAGGCAACAACCGGCACATGCTGATTCATTTTGGTGCCGAAATTCGTTAAATTGATTTTTGTATATAATATTTTAGAGTGATGATCACTTATCTCCGAAAATGATCAACGGCTTCACCTTAATATAATTCGAAAATATAATTTTTTGAGAGATTGGCTCTTACTCTACCTACCTACCAAAAATTACACACCGCATATTTATCGAAAACTATCCGAATTCAAATAAAAATAAATTTACAACATTGTCAATAAAAGCCATTAAGAGCTAAGCAGCCACCCTGTGGAATGCTGCTGTGGCTGCACCTTTGTTAAAAGGTGTAGCTTGCAGCAGCAGAAGCCGGATCCCATCCCCCACTGCGATCAGAAAACGGGTGGAAAACGTGCACACGCTTATTTTCCCACGTATTTTCCCTTGAGCTGGGCAAATATTGCACCGGGGCAAAGATTGAAGCATAATTGACTGTGATTGGGCAAATATGTGTGTCGGCGATGAGGGGGAATGTTGTGTTTTGTTGTATGTTTTGAAATTGGAGGGAAATTAAAACGTACGAATGGGTTGATCAGCTATCAGCTGATCATTTTTATAAAATATTTCAAGGAAAAAATATTTCAAAATAATTCTAAAACTAGCACTAATTCTAAATGTCAGCCCCAAAAACTACTCTTCCACGAAATCGCACTTGCCTCCCAAAAATTGGCACGTGCCTCGTCCACTGCATGTTCACACCCTTGTCATTCGCGAACCACCACCTTGCCCACCCACGTGCTGGTGGTTGTGCTCCTCTCGCGGACAACAACGGGTTCAACATCACCATCAGTGACCGCAGCCTGCTGCTGTCAAAACCGGGGCCAATGTTGTGTTGTTTCGGGTTGTTTTCTGCCACCGCCAAACTCTGGCCACGATGAACTCGTCATCCTTCGCCACGTGGAGGAGGGGGAAACGCGATGCAAATGTTGGTTTTTTCCTCGAATGTGCAATATTTTTTCTCCTTGTTTGCCAGAGTCGTTCTGGTTTTTTTGCCCTCCCACACTCGTGCAAAACCGAAATTGTTCTTCCAGCCGGGCAAAACCCCCACGTGTGGAACGGCTGGCGTTTGCGATTTTTCCAACCCCACGTGGACAATGGCCCGCCATTGCATTGCAGTGGAAATGTGATAACACAATTAATTAATTGGAACTCTCCCGCTCTCTCGCGTTTCGACGTTGTCGTGCTATCTTGTCGCACGTCGCTTTTTGACGTTCCGAGAAAAACGCGTTTTAATGATTGACCTTGAGGTAACAAAAAATAGAGCACGCAATGTAAACAAAAACAAACACGTTTTGTTTGGCTGACAATTTTGAGCATTGCCCCGAAGTTAAAATTTAAAATGTTTACAGGAGTCGGACTTTTAGGTGTGTCAAACGCGTTCTGACCTGAAATCCCTTTGGTCAGTCGTCGCACCTACATCAATTTTCAGGGTGTGTCAAGATAGCACGATAAGAAACTTCTTTCATATGAAGAGTGACAATAATGCATGGAGTTTCTACGGTTTTCGAATTATGGGAATATTTGAAGGTCAAAAGGTGAAGCATTGAGAGCTGAACAAAATGGCGTTCCTAAGATTAACGAGCGACAAGGTAGCACGACAACGACGGTTTGTTAGTTTGGCGAAATACTTTTTTTCCCAGCGTTCGGAAAAGTGGTTGATTGCGAATTAAATTTGCGCTGCGTAAATGATTTCCATTCATAATGTTGATATTTATTATGCTAATTAATGGGTTTGGTATGTGGGCATACGCAATACTCGCCGTAAACCGGTCGCTGCGTGTGCCACGTGACCCGTTTGTCAATTGAATTGAGAACAATTGATGCTTTTAATTTCGCTGGAAGGTAGGAAAGTGTATTTGAACCACTTTATTTGCGGTTAAATATGGACCTTATCGGATTAATTCAAATAAAACAACTGATTGCAATCCAATTATTGCCACATTTTTGTAGAGTGGATCATTTGAACGTTACTGATAATAACGCAAGTAACTGCTTTTTTTTAATTATTCGAATCGATAAGAGACAATTCATTAAACATTCCAGATCCCATTAAATGTTTTGTTGATTTTTTTGTTTTGTATTTTCTGATTTGTTCTCTAATTTTGTTTCCAGTCATGAAATTGTCTACCCGGGCAGACGGTTATAGAAAAATTCATGCCATTTAAATAACAAATATTGTTAAAATAACAGAAAGTGTTATGGAATCTTTGAAAAATCAATTTTTGCATAAGGGTTTAATAACAGTTTATGTCAAAACACAATTTGTTATTTGTCTTATATTGATTGAAAGCCAAAACAACTACCTGAAACTGTTATTGGGATGATCGGATTAGTTGTTAAAATATCAAAAAATAATAACAAAGATTTGTTCTAAGAATAACTTAAAATTTTATTAGTCTGTTATAACAATAACAATCCAATAACAAAAAAATCATAACAACGAATGACAAATCTTGTTATAAATAACATAAAATGTTATAGATTAGGATTTTCAAATATCAAAAAATGTTATTCTCAAGTTATTTCCGTCTGCTCGGGTAATTCATAAAATTGTCTTAATAATTAAAAGCTAATTGTCAAAGAGATTATAAAACAAGTTTATAACATAAAACTTTTCCAATGAAAAACATTTTTGATTTTTGAAATAATTTAAGAGGCGGTTGTGAAGGTTTGAAAAAAAAATGTATGACACTATAAAAATGTTTGTTTCTACACGAAAAGGAGTTTCATCTAAAAATTAAAAATCCGAATTTGTTGGAAAAATATTGCCAACTTTCTTAGTACAGCCTGCCAAATTTTTAAGTAAAATTCATCAATGTCAAACAACACCAACTAGAAGTCAGGAACTGGGATTCTAGGAAATGTTCCAATTGACATTTTATAGTATTTTAAGTTTTTTAAGTATTTTAAGTATTTTAAGTATTTTAAGTATTTTAAGTTTTTTAAGTATTTTAAGTATTTTAAGTATTTTAAGTATTTTAAGTATTTTAAGTATTTAAAGTATTTGAAGTATTTGAAGTATTTTAAGTATTTTAAGTATTTTAAGTATTTTAAGTATTTTAAGTATTTTAATTTTTTTTAGTATTTTAAGTATTTTAAGTATTTTAAGTATTTTAAGTATTTTAAGTATTTTAAGTTTTTTAAGTATTTTAAGTATTTTAAGTATTTTAAGTATTTTAAGTATTTAAAGTATTTGAAGTATTTGAAGTATTTTAAGTATTTTAAGTATTTTAAGTATTTTAAGTATTTTAATTTTTTTTAAGTATTTTAAGTATTTTAAGTATTTTAAGTATTTTAAGTATTTTAAGTATTTTAAGAATTTTAAGTATTTTAAGTATTTTAAGTATTTTAAGTATTTTAAGTATTTTAAGTATTTTAAGTATTTTAAGTATTTTAGGTATTTTAAGTATTTTAAGTATTTTAAGAATTCTATGTTTTTTAAGTATTTTAAGAATTTTAAGTCTTTTAAGTATTTTAAGTATTTTAATTATTTTAAGTATTTTAAGTTTTTTAAGTATATTAAGTATTTTAAGTATTTTAAGTATTTTAAGTATTTTAAGTATTTTAAGTATTTTAAGTATTTTAAGTATTTTAAGTATTTTAAGTATTTCAAGTATTTTAAGCATTTTAAGCATTTTAAGTTTTAAAAGTATTTAAAGTATTTTAAGCATTTAAAGTTTTTTTTTGATTTTTAAGTTTTTTAAGTATTTCTAGTATTTAAGTATTGTAGTATTCTATGTTTTTTTTTAGTATTTCAAGTATGTTTTGAATTTTAAGTTTTTGAGGTATTTTAAGTATTTTAAGTTTAAAAATTTAGTTATGTTTAGTTTTTAGTTTTAAAAAGATAAAAACTGTTTGTCTTTTTTTGTAATTTCCTCACTGAACTAAAACAATTTAATACTCAAGTGAAAATAAAACCCACAAACTGAATACAAGACAGTGTTGGAATAGCTGCGTGCTTTTTACAGCTGGATTGGCAATGAGAAATTTCACGGGATCAACCAGCAAACCAGTGAAACTGAATTCAAGGTGCCAAAAAATCTGGTTTAGCGAGCCAAGATCTAAAACTGACCGCATTTTTTCAACAATAAATTAACAAACTCTACTTTTTGTTGATAAGAATCGCCACAATTTTAATTGAATTTCAAACTGAAAAAATCTAAGTGAACAAATTAACAATCTTTTTAAAGCAATGTTAGAAAGTTTTTAGTAAATTTTGTGAGAACCCTACTCTCCAAGTACATGTTTCCATATTTTTGCCAACACTTGATAACCTTTTCTCTTTTCCATTTTGTTACTCAATAGTTTGCTTTATTTAAAATACTTAATTAATTTAAAATCAATGAGATTGATTTAAACATCAACACTGGAACCCAACCTCAGATGACCGGTTGGAATAATATTTTTTAACAGTTTTTTTTTATTCTAGCATGGAAACCGTTTTTTAATACATTTTGTTGCAGAAATATTTTTATAATGTGTTTAGTGTAGTTATCACTTAAAAATGTTCAGCTCTCAGTTAATTGACTGTACTCGATCAATTTTAAGCAAAATTTATATTATCAAGTGTCATTCAACATTTTGCAAATCACTGTCAAAAGCTTCATTGTCAGTTTTCGGCGCGCACACAACCACAAAATCCCCCGTCCGTCTGTGTCTGGCGGTTTTGCTCCGACCGTCCTCCAATCCTAACCCACCGCTCGCACCATCCAAATAATCAAATTAACCCTGTCAGGCCCGTCAATGTTAAACCACACTCTGCGTCGTCGTCCTCCGGCTCCGCTTCAAGTACGCACTCACTTCGTTCGTCGTCAAAGTTTCGGCTGGAAAACCCACAAATCAAACAGCAATTTCCCGTGAAAATTACGCTCACTCACTCAACCGTTGCGATACTAGTGAATGTGTGTGGGTTGAAATGTCGACGACGTCACCCGAAATAGGAAATGACTGCTTTTCCTACGACTAACAACCCAATTTGCCCGCCTGAGCCGATCCCCGGGCCCAGTGAGCCGTACGGAAGTGGGGCCTCCCCCAAAAATTTCGATGGCAATGGCACGTCACAACATTACCCCTGGCCGTGTCCTTTGCCACCCACACCGTTACCCGCGTTCCGTCACATTCCGGCGCGTGGTTTTTCCGGCTTTTCAACTTTAAGGATGGTTGGGTTAGAGCTGGTTTTGGACTGCGAGCTACTAGGGGTGAAAACAAAATTAAACCCACAAGTTCAGATTCAAACCAATTTAGTGTACAAAAAAAAATTAAAACTCTAACACTAGAAACTTTTTGAAAACGACTTATTATGGTGACAAATGGTTGATTATTTTTTCAAAGTACATTAAATTTCAAATGTGTTGCAGAGAGTTAAAACATTGATTAAAATTCCCATTAATTTTTTTTTCAGTTCAGTGCATTTGGAATCATGATTATTCGATTTAAAATGTAGAGATATTTTAACAATCTTTCTTTTTGATATATTTATTTCCATTGAAACATAGATTTTTTTATGATTATAGTTTCTATGCAAATTTGTTTAAAACTTATTTTTCGCCGTAAAAATAATATGTCTGATTTTTTTTCGAAATAAAACTGAGTTGTTTTTAAGAGATGCTTTGAAATAATTTTAAAATACATTGAAACACAACTAGGCAAACCAAAATTAGCAATCCATCATCTTGACATTTTAAGGTTTCTCTGTTTTCACATATATCCGGATCTCACTTAAATGTATGTAAACTATGTCCGGGTCCATCATCCCACCCATCGTTGGTTAGATTATCAAAAGACCTTTCCAACGAGTTCAAAGCATTGAAGATCTGGCAACCCTGTCTCGAGATATGGCCACTTAAGTGATATTGATGTACTTTTTGGAAGCCGGATCTCCCTTAAATATATGTAAACGATGTCCGGATCCATCATCCGACCCATCGTTGGTTAGGTAATCAAGAGACCTTTCCAACGAGTCCACAACATTGAAGATCTGGCAATCCTGTCTCGAGATATGCCCACTTAAGTGATATTGATGCACTTTTTGGAAGCTGGATCTCAATTAAATGTAAGTAAACTATGTCCGGATCCACCATCCGATCCATCTTTGGTTAGGTTATCAAAAGACCTTTCCAACGAGTCCAAAACATTGAAGATCTGGCAACCCTGTCTCGAGGTATGGCCACTTAAGTGATATTGATGTTCTTTTTGGAAGCCGGATCTCACTTAAATGCATGTAAACGATGTCCGGATCCATCATCCGACCCATCATTGGTTAGGCAATCGAGAGAACTTTCCAACGAGTCCACAACATTGAAGATCTGGCAACCCTGTCTCGAGTCATGGCCACATAAG
>NC_068938.1:75561815-75609315 GCF_016801865.2 Culex pipiens pallens | reverse complement strand
ATTCCGTATTGAAAATTATACTGAAGGTGAAGGTGAAATTCTGCATAAAAAAAAACAATATTTGTTCCATAAAGGTCTTAATGAACACAATCAAGTAAGCTCTTGTGTATATGTCGCGAGAATTTTCGGCTAACTGGTTTTCAGTTGTTCTTCAAATAGCTAATAGACGACAGCACTAAATATTGCAAAATAATTTTAAGCCTAGGCTATTTTGGCAGAGCTGGGTTATTATATTTTGCAGTAAATTTCATGCTATTCCTCCATAAATTAATTCAAAACGCAATTGAGCAATTCTTTACAAATTTATTCGATTTAGCAATTAATTTTTATTTTCTTTTTTTGACCTATAGCCAAAAAAACCCATTTTATGTCACTATTTCGCTCGTACAAGGCTCCATACAACTTTGGCAATTGTTGATACAAAAATGGTAAGTAAATATAAAAAAAAAACAATATCTTTTGGAAGAATTTTCTGATCGATTTGGTATCGTTGACAAGTTTCATGTATTGATAAAAATAATTCAGATTTTTTTTTATTCTTTATTATAGAGTTTTCCAGCCGGAGGCTGGTTCAACTCTTATTCAGAAAAAATGGTCAATGGAGAAAAAAAATTGTGCCAGTTTTTAAATTAACTTTTATAACATTAAAATAAATTTCCCAATTTCCATATTAATTATTTTTGATTGTTTATCAAAAACCCGCTAAGAAGGCAAAGCGAAGTACGGTAAATAGGTTTGAGTTATGATTTTGTTTGTAAAAATAGAAGTATAACTCATTTTTACACATCATAAAAAAAAATAATTAAGATTGTGGAAGAGAACATTCTCAAAGCAAACAACTTTACTTTCTTAACAGAAAAGGCATTGAAAATTTGAACTGGCTTGCTGCTGATTTCGATATCCTGGTATCATTCGAACATTTTAAATATTATGATACTTTTTAGAAAATTTAAAAAATCACCTTTTTTCCGAAAAAGTAGGGCGTTCCATTTTCCCGGTAAATTTTTTAAAAGTTATAAAATATTTTCTTTTCTAGTTTTAATAATATTAATAATAATTTGCACAATAGAATTGATTGGTGATAATCTATACTTCAACCTAAACAAGGATGACAGTTTTTTAGATAACCAAAAAGAAATTAAAAATTGTGTTTTTTTTTTACTTTTTTGCTGTGCATTGGATAAATAATAAATCACAATCCAATGTGATTCAAATTAAATTAGTCTTTTATAATTAAATTTCTTGTACATTTTTTTCTATATGACATGACTAGAAAAGCATGAAAAATTTCATTGAAAATGTCTTAAAAAACTAGAACCATAAAAAAATACAAAAAAAATTATACCAGTCAATGTAAATCTTTAAATAAGTTGTTTTTTTTTTAATTACATATTTTATATAAAATATATTTTACAAATAATCTTTAAGCTTCTACCACCAACTGGGGAAAGCCAGGACTTCAGTCTGAATAACTACAGGAGATTTTAGAACAATAAATTTCAAAATTGGTGTACTAATTGTTCTGTTCTGTTCTGTTCCTGTTTTAACCGAAGTCAACGAAAAATGGTTTGAATAGCTGTCATAATTCGTTACATTTGTCCTGAATTGCCCCAGATGCCAGTGTCTGATGAAAATGATTTAATATGATATGTTTATCAAATTTAAAATCCTAAATTCATGAAAATATCAAACTCAGTCTTTTAAAAATATATAAAATTGAATAGAAAAGATTCAAAGAGATAGGTATTTTGCGGATCTGAATACTAAAATTTTAACAATTCTCCCTAAAAACCCAAATTATTGATAATATATGCCGAATACAAATTTCAAAGCTTTAAAAACTAAGTATTCAACTGTTCATCTATTTTCACAACCAAATCTGAATTTCCTGACCGATTTTTTTTTGTTCAATTTCACGAATTACCGGGATTCGGGAATTCACCGTTTTGAATTGGGATGGATGCACTACGGAAAACTATAGAAAATTTTCTGTTTTTTTGCATTACTACGTAATTTTGAAAAAGAAAACTGAAAAAAATGTTTTTCCGAAAGTGAAATTTTTGAGCAATATTCTAATGTTCAAAATGAATGAAAAATCCAAATCATTTGATTCTCATATTGCAACAATTATAATGTTAAGGAATTACATAAATGTAAATCAGCAAAAATTTAAAATGTTGACACACAATTAAACTTTTTTCAAAATCTGTTTCATGAATAAAAAAAAACATTTTCAACTGATAACAAAATAAATTTGAAAACATTTGGTAGAATCATCGAAATGTTGGTGAAGAATGGCAAAATTTCAAGCTTAAATAGTCCTTTTCTCACTGTCACAATCTCGAAAAATATTTATGAAATTTTCCGGATTGATAAGAAATCAACTTTTGAGTGAATTTAATCATTTTTCTGTAATATGAAATCACAAGGTTTTCTGAATGCATGTAACCCTCTTAGGTTTTCCGAGCGAGTAGTTTTGTGAAATTATAGATTTTTTCATAAAAGTATTATTACTTTCTAAAGGGTTTAAAAGTCACGATCATACTTATATTGTACAAAACTATGAAATTTAGTACTTTTTCGAATATACGTAGTTTTGTTTTCTGTAACCTGGGACCTGTGTACAAGCATGTAAATACGATTATCTCAAACATGTTACACTGTTGATTGACTAAAGAGTAAGATTTGGTTAATTTTCAAACGATTGGCTTTCAATTTAGAGGTGATTAGATTCCACTACAACTGATCCTCGGTCCTAACCTGGTCGTAGTACCTAAAAGGATTAAATTAAAAATAAGTTATGAATAAAAAAAAATAGATTCCACTATATTTTGGAAAAGTGCTGATAAACTAGAGCAACACATGTCTCATGGTGAGAAACATTGGAAAGTGATAAACATTGAATAAAGAAGTTGATTAGCGAAAAAATTGTGCACTGTATTCCGCCGGCGGAATACAGTGCACAATTTTTTCGCTAATCAACTTCTTTATTCAATGTTTATCACTTTCCAATGTTTCTCACCATGAGACATGTGTTGCTCTAATTTATACGGTTTCCCTCCTTCTGGGTCAAAAAAAACTCAAAAAATTACTGTGCTGATAAACTATTTAAGAACAATCCTATATCAAAAGTTTTCTGATATTATTTGAATTGTTTATGTTTTATATCAATGACGACAGGTGTATCTTTTTGACCCATAGTCACCCCCACTGACAGTAATGTAAATTTAGAAAGATGTTTTGTATATTGAAACTCAAATCATCTCAATAATCTAAGTAACATGAATCGTAGTCAATTTAAATTTAAAATCTGAAATTTGTCAAAACATTTTTATTGTATAACTTTTTAGTACCAAGGGTATCATTAGATAATGCGATGAAAATGACATGAATCAAATCACCACGTAATTTGCTACTTTCAACGCTCCCATTAACACCCCGTTAAAATAAACATTGCACGTATGATAACCACACGTACTCTAAATCACGACCGCGAAGAAGAGGCACTTGAATGTAATCATCACTTATCCCCAGTATTTATTTTTCATTTCCATAATGGATAACGGCACGTTCCCGTTTAAACGGATGTACTTTTCCTCAACTGCTGCTGCTGCTGCTTATACGTGGAGTACGTTTACCCCTTCGTTTGCAGAAAAGCCCCGAAAGAAGAGGGAAAAAGAAAAACTTGAGCGCATAAATCATAACCGGAAAAACTCTTCACCAAAGAGGGGAAAGCACTGAAAAAACTGGTGGTGTGCGACACACAAAACGCTTTATTTTCCTCCCATTTGTCAACTTTCACTTTTTTCTTTAGAAAAACCACGAGACACGTGGCTGCAAGAAAATAAAAGGAACAGAGGGGGGAGTGTGTTTATGTTTTCCCTTCCCGTGGCGGAAGCGCAATCGACATTTTCCGGAACCAGCTTATCCTGGCGGGAAGATTGCTTCTTTCCTGGTGAGATTTCGAACGAGAAGCGAGGTTTGAGTGTGCAGCATGCCGCCCAGGAATCGTCACCGGGATCGCTTTCGTCCTCCGGCGGAATACTCCGGCAATACTTCAACGGCATCAGGTTCACAAGGACAGGCGCGGCGGTGTGCCCTCGGTGGGACTGTTTGTAGGGTGGTGGTTTTGCACTCTGGGTCAGGTCGAGGAGCACATCGAATGTTGGGTAGCTGGTGTGGTATCTTGTGCAGAATTGTTTACAATGAAATTGCAAACCCATTTCACCATCTCTCTTTTTCGACGATTTTTCAAAAAATATTTATTTTGTTCAACAAATAAATTTGTGATTACATCGACAAACACAGTTCCTGCGCAGCCTCAACTCGAGAGGAAGCAAGAAGTTTGGAGTCTTTAAAAACACGTGCATTTTTTTTTAAATGTTTATCCGGGCCGATTTTTTTTCAAAATTCTATGCTCAAAATGTATGCTCCTTCTACATATTGCATGCAATTTGTGGATTGTATGCAAGTGCGACTGTCTGCGCCAGACAACTTCTAGACAGCCTGGATTGTCCTCAGCAGGACAGGTCCTGGCCAATGTTTATTTACATATAAGTTGTTTTCTATCTAACTTCCCTTTTCAGTGTGCGTTTTGATTTGACAACATAGCCGTAAACCACGCCCCCTACATTTGTTCAACTTACTCATGATAACTTGCATCTTTTTGTAGCAAACCTGGTCACAGCACCTAAAAGGACCTAATAAAAATAAGTTAAGAAACAAAAAATCTTTTTGTAGCAAGTTATACAACGACATAAACATAGAAAAATATTTGCTACGACCTAAATGGCATTTCTTTTAGTATTTTATTCTTATAACTCTGTCCCTTTGTCAAAACAAACCATTTTGCAACACTCAATTTAACTTACAAAAATCCAAACAATTATGGCAGTTGTTTATACAAAAATGGTACATAAATATTCGATAATCTGAAACTTTTCAAGGATTTTTTGATATTCAGCAAAATTTTTGTATAGATGAGGACTATTAACAAAAAAAACAGGTACGGGACCATCCATAAACCACGTGGACACTTCAGGGGGGGGGGGGGGGGGGGGGTTATGGCGAATGTCCACGATCCATACAAAAAAGTCGGCAAAATTTTTGCCCATTCTCTTGAATGGCTCAAAAGATGCGGGGTTATGTTCCCTAAAACAAATAAAAAAAAAATGAAAAATTAAAAATATGGATTTGGAGAAGTTTAATTTTTGTGAAAAAAAATTAATTAAAAAATCACCAATTAATTTCCGTGTACCTTAATTCTTAAAAAAATCCTCATCAATACCTACAACTTTGCCGAAAAGACCATATCAATCAAAAAATTCCTTGAAAATTTAGAGATTTTCGAATATTTATTGAACAACAAAATGCGAAAAAAAATCAACCCACAGCAAAAATCCGATGGTAAAATCGCATGTAAATGCATGCACATCACCTTCGTCAAAATAAACACTTAAAAAAACACACTGCATGTACAATTTTTGCAGAAACAAAAAAAAGATGCAACTGACGGGATTCAAACCCAGCACCAACAGAAAGGACTGCCGCCTTAGTTCACTCGGCCATCAGACCGTTGAAAATCTGTAAGGATAAACGCATATATGAGCTTGAAATTTTGGTCAAGTAGGTTTCTCGTATTGATGGGCTACATATTTCAGGGTGTAAAAACACATAAAGTTGCATAAATAAAATAATGCAATAATTATTTTACACCCAGGCCTTTAACACGCAGCTGGATAACTATTTTTTTAGCTGTGAGCTGTCTCAATTCGTTACATTTGTCATGATTCGACCCAGATGTCAGTGCCTTAGAAAAACATGATTTATTATGAAATTTTGCATCGAGTTTATAAAATATACGTAAATACATCAACAACAAATTTTTGAAGAGCAAGGCTTTTTGCGGATCTATACACTAAAATTTTAACAGTTCTCGCTTAGTTTTCATTAGGAAACCCATGGCACATTGTTTTTAAGTTCTCTAAAATTTTCCACAATATGCCGAGTCAATTCAACTGCCCAAAACAAAATATTGTAGCATTAATATTCCTATCAGTTTCTAAGTATTCAACTGTAACACTTTTTCACAACGAAATTTGAAGTTTCAGACCAACAACTGTACTTTTTTAATTTTGGTAATGGCTTTCCAAAAAAATCGATTTAATCTCACCAGGGGTAAGATAGAGCCTTTCTTACTAAAGAATATAACTTCTTTCAATTCATAACATCGACTTGATACAAAAAATCTTATGATGAAACCAAGGTATTATTAATGATGTGTTTTCTAAAAGAAATTGAAAACGCAATTTTCACCAATAGAATATTTTTTATCGTACAAATTCTTAATCAAACAAGCGTTTATGACAAACGCAAGCATGGCAAGCTTCCCATGCGCCAGTAACGACGCAGACCGCGGTTTTGGTTTTCTAGTTTTGGTACGAGCCCAAGAACCGAACAAAGCAGGCGCAAAGCAAAACCGAGTTAACCGCACAGTGGGAAGCTTGCCATTCAGCATCTACGAAAGTGAGAGAGTCAGAGATAGCTATTTTTACAACCGCACAAATACACACTCAATCGCAATACCTTAGATAGCCATTGACGTCGCGAGCATTGAAAACTTTGAAAACGATATAAAGCTTAGAGGCTTCGAAAGCTCCTATTGGAATCCAATGAACTCTGTTAAATAAACATACGAATCACGACAAAATGGCGATTTTAGGAGAACACGGGAAAAAAATTGTTTGTACCCGGATGAATGTCCTATGTCACAAAAATGTTTGCTTAAACATTGGACAGTTATGCAAAAACGGACAGAGCAAAAGAAACCGAAAAGCTACGATATCTTACATGTTAAAAGGAAACATTGGTAGACAAGCTACTACAAACGAGTATATGTCGAGCCAAAACATATATGCGCCAGCATTCTCGCGTCAGTATTCGAACTTGACAACTTGACAACTTGGCGACGAAGCGTCGAAAATCAATGCAGTGTGATTTTTTGGCGATTTTTCCGATTAATATTCATGCTGTATCGTCTTATTTACGAAGATGAAAAGAATGAAAAACCTATTCCATTCTTTAGTAAGAAAGGCAAAACATATAAAAATTCTTGGGATTCAAATATTCCCGGGAAATCTGTCCCTGGATGCACTAAAAAATGCGAATTAAATTCAAATGGAATATTATGGATCATTCTAAGCCTGGCAGAAAAGTGAAGTTGTTTTCGATACATTTTTAAAAGTTTTTAAGTTAGTTAATTATATTAACGAAAGCGTTTATATCCAGGATTATTTTATTAATCTTTAAGTGTCATGATTCACTCAATGGAAACGACTTTGGATCGGGAAATGGACTGCAGAACTTGTAATCTATGTAATTGCAATTTAGGCTAAACAATTTAAAGTTCAAGTAGAAAAAAATTGAGAAGAAAACGATGTATTCTAAGCAGCCACTTTGAATTTAAAAGGTGTTTAAAAAAAAAACCAGTCAATGTTTCAACCCAATTATTTGGTGAGATTTTGTCTTTTTCATTTGAAGAGAATTGATACACAATTATAAATACATTAGAAATGGTTTGTTTGCATGAAATCTAGAGTACTTTTTCAAAACAACCAATATGCCATGGGTTGTATATTCTTATAGGACCTTTTAAAAAAATAATCGAGATATAATTTAAATTATATTTTATATAGCTTTGAACGTAATTTCAATCTAATTTGATTCCAAATTTTGAACTTAAATTTAACCGCAAATGGTGATTAATTGGCATTAAATATATTTTTTCCAATATAAAGTGAATTGTGGTTCTATTGATGTTTTAATTAGATTTAATATGAGAAATGTTTTGATTCATATTTAATGTTTCTGAAATGTTATAAGAATTTGAAACAATAATGTTGTACCAATTATAAGCTTTCAAGATTTCCTTTCAATTCTATTAAATGTTTGATAAATGTAGCTAAATTTCTTCAATTTATTTTAAATTTTATTTATTCGATGTCGCTTTCAACAAGCTTCCACACCACCAACAAACGCGACAGTCGGCAAAGGTCGTCCACAAAAAACCGCCAAAACGTTTTGGCGGAAGTCAAATTTGTGTTTGTTCGACACACGGTTTTCCGCGTTTTCCCTGGCCTTCCTGCGCATCAACAAGCAAAAAAAAAACGCAAACGGGGAAAAGCTTTCGGGGGGACAAATTTGCATAAACATCAAATCGATGTGGGTAAACATACAGGCATAACAGAAAGGGGGAAATATACACACGGTGATCCGCGTCGATCGGAAGAGGTTTTCCGTCAAAACATTTCGTGTGATTGACTGATGGATGTGTGGAAGGGGGGGAGGGGAAACGAGGGGCAGATTGTACCGTATCTGCCGATTGGAATTTGCATAACATTTTTCATCCGATTTCGGCTCGACAAGGGTGTGAAGGCACTACATTATGTTTGCAGTTCATCATTTTCGTTGACAAGGGCTGTGATTTTTTTTATAAATTTAACTGGAAAACCCAATCAAACTTCACAGATTTATCACAATTAGGTGACTTTGTGCATTTTTTTTACGTCATTTAATATTATTGCAGCTGGTTTAAAATAAAATCGTTAAAACAGCGACCAGCTTAAAACACTTCCCCAATAAAGCTCGTAAGCTGCAAAAAGCTCATTCCCGTTACATCTAAGACCACATAAAATTACACAATCGAGCTCGTATCAGTTTAATCGGATCAGTGGTTCTGGCATCACACAATCAGCCCTTGCTTCGTCCTTTCCGCTTCCCACTCCAAAAACCTGTGTTTGGCATCCTCTCCCCCACCAAAAACAAAAACCAAAACAAAAAATAACCCAGAACGGAAGGTTAACCGAGCAAGCAGAAAATCAATGCTCGAATTATGCTTTTATTGATAAGCACATTTATGTATCCCTCGTTTGTTTAAGCCCCAATTCCGGGGGAGCTCGGGGTTTTCGTGCATCGTGGACCTGCAACAACAACAGAGTTTCGGATGGACCTAGTATCGAAATCCGGAGCGAGCGTATAATAAAACCTTCGATTGCCTGCCACCCCCTACCATCACAGCACTACGGACCGTTGCCTACCTTTAGGCGTCGAGCTGGGTGAAGAGTATGGTTCGTAAATGTGTGAGGATACAAGGCAAAATAAAAAAGCGAATGAACGGACCCAAGCTGGAATCAACCGGAAGGATAAGGGTGACTGTATGGGTATTGTTCAAACAAGAATGTCTCTTTTTCGTTAAACAAATGTTTCGAACTAAAACTTCATTAATCTGGAGTAAGGCTCTCAACCAAAAAGAAAACATAATAAAAATAATTAAACGAAATTGTAACTGGTTGTCTTTAAATTTTTATACGACTATTTGCACATTAAAAATCAAATTTAACATTGTGAAGCAAAATTAATCAAGTTTATGGAAAAATAAAAAAAAAATCTTCTATTTTTACCTATATTATCTTTTAAGAAGCATAAACATAAACTAAACAAGATAAATGCATAAGAAAATTTGATTTCTGATCGAGGTGGAAAGGGTTGGAAGGCATTACTTTAAGCAATATGAGCAAAGATTTTAAGAAAAAAAAATAACGATTTCCAGCTCAAAAAATATTTTGAAATTGAAAATAAATTTGTTCAACCAATTGTAACCTATTCGAAATCCGTTGTAACACGTTGATTTTTGCAACCATCTCAACCAGAGCCGAGAAACAAACAATTTGAATTAAATTTATGACAGCGTTTTTGGATCATGTTCTATGCATTTTGCGCAATATTTTGAAAATCTGGCACATTTCACTGAATTTCGTATCGCCGAATGGACACTTCGATAAGGTCATTTCGCTGATTGAGTAATATCACCAACCTTTTTTTGCGCAAGCAATTATTGGTGACTTGTTTTTTTGTTCACAAATCAATATTAAATTAAGTTTGGGATTTATAACTGGCAGAAGGAACAACAAAATTCGATAAAATGTTGTTTTGCCCAATGTCACAATGCCCACCAAGAGTCGCGTAAATGTACCTTGTACACAATCTAAAAGAACGTAAGAGAGGCCAAAACAAGCGACTAACAGATTTTTTAACTTAAAAAATAAAACTTTATTCTTACGACAAAACAAGAATAAAATCTTTTTAAATATTTATTTAAAGAATGATCTTGAAGTTTAATTTAAAATGAATTTTTATTAAAAGAATCAATAAGATTCAAAAGAATGCAAAAACTTAAAAAAGAATCTTTTCTAATAATTTCGAAGACTGTCCTTAAATATATACAAAAAATTTTTTTTTATGATTTCAAAACTGCTTAAAGTATATCTCAAGTTAAAAGTTACATTGTTTAATCCTTCATTCTTTAATTACAAATGATTTTGGTTCTATCTTTCCACAGCCGGCTGTCTAAGACTAAACCATTTCATTTAAAATTTATCAACCGATAAACGGGGAATTGCTCATCCGCAGCATCCGATTGCTTGCCTTGAGAATAATATATAATACCTTTCAACAAACACTATGATTTTGGGTCGCATCATCATCTTCTATGATGAATCCTGACCAAATACCCTTCCCTACTAACAAATTTTAAGGTTCCTGGCGCTCGTGGGGTGTAAGCACAGAGTAAATCAGCTGCCCTAGTAGCAACCTGCGCTAACTAACATTCCCGTCCCTTAAAATCGAGGTCTACAAACTGACATGGCGGGCGCCGTTGGTGGCCAATGACTGTTACCTATTCGCAACTGATTTAGCTTTAGCAATCATGGTGTTTTATCTTTTCAGCGCATTCATACATGCTGTTGATAAGGGAAACACCACTAGATCGTCGAAGCCTATAATCAGTAGTGCTGAAAGGATAACGTCATGATTCGAATTCCCGGACGCTTCGAAACCCGGACACTTCATCTTGTTTTATCAATTATTTGGATATAAGTTCGCATTTTGAATGTCAAAACTGTGTTATTTGATGAATTCTAACATCAACTTTTATTTAAAGTTTGTTTGAACGCTGTAGTTAGTGCCAAAACAATTAAATACAATAAAATTATAAGTTTACCAAAAATGCGAAACATTTCACTTGAAATATTTCATAGGCGTTCGAAGCACCGGGAAGGCAAAGCAGAAATTTATGGTTTCGATTTCCTTAAATTCTAGCAAATTTTTAATATAAACTATCGATTGTTTTGATGTTAACAGCTTATTTGAGACCTAAAGAATGCCTTTCACTAAAATTTCAGTCCAAATTTGTGCGATTCATGAGTAAAATCGAGTGTCCGGAATTCGAAGCAAAAGTGTCCGGATTTCGAATCAGCTTTTAACAGTGTCCGGGATTCGAAGCACAACAAGAAATTTTAATTTTAAAATTCTGAAGAAAAATTGTTAGAAAAGACATATTTTGCATGCATTTTCTTGAAACTGACTGTTTATACTACATCCTGATGATATTTCTACATTTCCAACTTATTACATGATTTTTTGCCAGCTATAACAAAAATGATATGCTACTAAGTGTCCGGATTTCGAATCATGACGTTATTACGGTTCTGTTCAGCAACGGAGGGGCAACCATGGGTGATCTCTCATGCTCATGCTCATGCTAATTTCAAAACTGCTTAAAGTATAATTTGAAATAGTCACAAAATAAATTTATTATTATGGATTATTTTTTTTAAAGGTACAATAAACCAAATATCCAGTTTTTTCGATTTGGGTGTTTTTGAAACCGCCTTGAGTCAGGGGTATTAAAAAACACCCAAAAAGCAAGAACTGATAATTTGGTTTTATTGGAACTTTAAAAAAAACTCCAGATTTCAATCACTATACAAATAAATATAAAACCGAACAATTTAGAATTACAAACCAAACTTTACGAATTGGATCGACTAAAGTTGATGCTTTAATAAGTACTGTCAAACCTCGTTTTCAAGACAATTTTTGGTTGTCACGTTAAAAAAATCGAGTAATAGTAGTTTATGCAACAAGTTGCAAAAAGAAGATTTTTTCAGCACGAGTCGTACATTTATCCAACGAGGTTCACCGAGTTGGATAAATACGAAGAGTGCTGAAAAAATCAAGTTTTGCAACGAGTTCCTTACAACATTTTTTGCAATTCCAAAAAACACACACTGAGTGAAATTTTAAGTCAAATTTTCATGTATTTTGTCAATAAATCGTTTAAATCAAAAAAAAAATGTTGAAAAGTGTTACTTTTCGAAACAAGTGCTGAAAAGTTCAACTTTTCAGCACCCATTTGAGTGCTGAAAAGTAGAACTTTTCAGCATTTATTTTGAAAAGTGTTGCTATTCGATTCTGTTATTTTTGGTACAGAAAAGTAGGCTATTTCGTCGTTCAAGAATGACAGGAAAAGTGAGTAGTTTCACGACGGAATTGCAAAAAAAAAGTTTACGCTATTTTGATTTTTTGCGTAAAAAGATTTCGCGCTATTTTGCATTGCTCGCCTAAAAAGAGTTTTCGATATTTTAGAGGCAAGTAATTGGGGATTCAAAATAGTACAGGTACAGGCCCAGACCCCTCTTCGATTTGCGTGAAACTTTGTTGTAAGGGATAACTTTTGTCTCTGATCACGAATCCGAGGTCCGTTTTTTGATATCTCGTGACGGAGAGGCGGTACGACCTCTTTCATTTTTGAACATGCGAAAAAAGCGCTGATTTCCAAAAAAAGTGTCCACGTGGTTTATGAATGGTCCCTAAGGGATTTGACTATAAACATCACGAGTTATTACAATTTTACGAAAAAAAAGTGTTGAAAAAGTTACTTTTTTGCTCCAATTTTTTTAACAGTCGGGTAACGGAAAATGGCAGAGTTTTAAATATTTTTTTTGTTTTTTTCGATGAAAAATACTTTTTTTTCGGAATTCTGAGTACGCCATCAAATTGAGCGTCCAATTTTACATAAAAGTCCCTTTGACACCAAATTTTCATCTCATCGCCATTTCGAGCTGAAAATTATTGAAAAACAGCGCTTTTTTCGCATGTTCAAAAATGAAAGGGGTCGCACCGCCCCTCCGTCATGAGATATCAAAAAACGGACCTTGGATTCGTGATCAGGTACAAAATTTATCCCTTAGAACAAAGTTTCACGCAAATCGAAGAGGGGTCGGGGCAACTGCTGTGTGAGTTGGTGAAGAATTACCCATCTACCCTAGTTGGTTCAGTATAAAATAAATGGGTCATTCCATGTCAACTGGGTACATTTTGGACTTGACCTTCGCCGAATTGTACCAAAAGACTTTTTAGAGGTTGCATTTTATAGAAAATTGTCCAAGGAATTAAAAATAAAAATAAAATTTTAACCCTCAAATGCCCCCGTGCATTATATTTTAACGTTTTAAGTAATAATAATTCAGTTTTGACCAAATCCTTATATTTTTTATCACCTTCGTGTTCCCCAAACAATTTTACATTAAAAATCAATGTGAATCTAAAACTAAAAGATAAAAAGGTGAGATTCAGCGATTTTACTGAAAAAAGATTGATTTGGCGCAGCACTCTGTCCTATGAATTCAAATCCGAAATAAGTTTCTCGCATATGAAATCCAAACTATGCGGGATTCATCCCTTTTTGTTGAAAAGCACACCATGTTCTTCCAAGTGCTGCGCAAAACCAAACTTTTTTCAGTAAAATCGCTGTATCTCGCTAATAGTTCATTTTAGTTTGAAGTTCACATTGATTTTAATGTAAAATTGTTCGGGGAACACGATGCTAATAAAATAAAAAAAATAAAATATAAGGAATTGGTCAAAACCGAATTTTAATACTTTAAACGTTAAAATATAATATACAAAGTTATGATTATAAAAAAAAGTTTTTTAGAAAATCGTCAAAAAAAGCGGTTCCAAAAATAGAGGGATGGTCCAATCAGCACCAAACTTGGGATTTCTATTAATTATCGATAGATGAACGTTCCCTCCAAGTTTGGTCCAAATCGGTGAAGGTCGAGCACAAAAGTGTACTCAGTTGACATGGAATGACCCAAATGCAATAATGTAAAATATCAAGCTTCCCATGCGCCAGTGTCAACGCACACCGCGGGTTTGGTTTTCTAGCTTCGGTACGTGCCTGAACCCATTTGTGTATTGGTATCTTGGTACATCGTACCAGCGCACCTCGACACTCTCGGCTCGCCCCATCGATTTTGTGTCTGGCACTCACCCATGGCATGAACCCAGCGTGCTGTGGTACGCGCCGTGATATAGAGGAGAAAATCGTGACGTCAGAAATGAACTCAAATCACTCAAAGTTCATTTTGTGAGTGACTTTAACATATTGGCCTAGTTTGACAGCTACCTCGTTCCCAGGTTTTCTGTGGGAGAGAAAAGGAGGCGAATACTTTATGAAAATCATACCTGTCAAAATTTCTAGCCTTAAAATTTTGTCGCGAGTTGCTTTTCTCCTCTATTGAACCCGTTTTGTACCGCCAGCGCATACCACGGCACGTACCTCGGCTCGTACCGAGTGAAGCACCTTGGTACATACACCGGGTTTATGCCATGGGTGAGTGCCAGACACAAAACCGACGCGGCGAACCGAGAGTGTCGTGGTGCGCTGGTACGATGAACCAAAATACCCTCGGTTCATGTGAGTCGGGAACGGGTGTAAACCGAACAAAGCAGGCGCAAAGCAAACCCGAGGGACAAGTGAACCGCGTGTACCGCACGGTGCAGGGAAGCTTGTGTAAAATAAAAAATGGCATGAAATAATTTTATATACTTCAGAAGTCAATCTTAAACAATGAAAAGAAAATCGTTCAAAAACTGTACAAAATTAGCTAAATTCAACAATGGCCTACCATCTCCCCTAAACCCGACACCCCGAATCCCAAAACTGGACGTTTTGTTATGTTGCTCCTGTCAGACTGTGTGTGTGTGTGTGTTCACACACGTTCGCACAAATCTGTATGTATGCTTGCGCTGTACGTGTGTTGTGCACCGTGTGTTAGATCTGTTCACCAGCCGAACCGAACCGTAAAGGTCGAATGTTTTGCTGCTGGATGATGATGATGGGGCAAATGTACCGTCGTTTTTCTTCCAAGCAAACGAGAGAAACGAGCTTTTTTTTTTTTTTTTTTTTTTTTTTAATTTATATTTATTCAAATTTCTTTTCCATGTACATTCATTCAGTTAAAATATTATTGAGTGTCCAATCACAAACGATGACTTTTCACCTCAATTTTAAATACTAGCAACTTTAATTTATTCATGAAATATTGTAGCTTTCGCTATTCAGTGATTTCAAATGTAGGAGGTCCTACATGTACAAAAGGGAAAAGGGATACCTTAAAACTAACTTATAAACTATATAAAGAGCGGATCAATGCAGCTGAAGACTGCAATGATTTTTGTCGAAATGCATCAATTATCTTATTGGACATAACATCCAAAGTGTCAACTTCGGCTAATTGATGAAGTTCACTGGTGCTGAACCAGGGAGGAAGTTTCAGAATCATTTTCAGAATTTTGTTCTGAATCCTCTGAAGTTTTTTCTTCCTGGTTAAGCAACAGCTTGTCCAGATCGGCACAGCATAAAGCATGGCAGGTCTGAAAATTTGTTTATAAATTAACAGTTTATTCTTGAGACAAAGTCTAGAATTCCTGTTTATAAGTGGATACAAACATTTAATATATTTGTTACATTTAACCTGGATACTTTCAATGTGATCCTTGTAAGTAAGGTTTTTGTCAAAACCAAGTCCAAGATATTTCACTTGATCCTCCCACTTTAAATTTACCTCATTCATCTTTATAATGTGATGACTTTTTGGTTTAAGAAAATCAGCCCTTGGTTTGTGAGGGAAAATAATAAGTTGAGTTTTTGCAGCATTTGGAGTAATTTTCCATTCTTTCAAATAAGAATTGAAAATATCCAAGCTTTTTTGTAATCTTCTTGTGATGACACGAAGGCTTCTGCCTTTGGCGGAGATGCTTGTGTCATCAGCAAAAAGTGATTTCTGACATCCTGGGGGCAAATCAGGCAAGTCAGAAGTAAAAATATTGTATAAAATTGGACCCAAAATGCTTCCTTGAGGGACGCCAGCACGTACAGGTAGTTGATCAGATTTGCTATTCTGATAACATACCTGCAGAGTACGATCCGTCAAATAATTTTGAATAATTTTCACGATATAAATCGGAAAATTAAACCTTTTCAATTTCGCAATCAAACCTTTATGCCAAACACTGTCAAATGCTTTTTCTATGTCTAGAAGAGCAGCGCCAGTAGAATAGCCCTCAGATTTGTTGCTTCGAATTAAATTTGAAACTCTCAACAACTGATGAGTAGTTGAATGCCCAAGGCGAAATCCAAACTGCTCATCAGCGAAAATTGAATTTTCATTAATGTGCGTCATCATTCTATTAAGAATTATTCTTTCGAATAATTTACTAATAGATGAAAGCAAACTAATGGGCCGATAGCTTGAGGCTTCAGCAGGATTTTTATCCGGTTTCAAAATCGGAATTACTTTGGCATTTTTCCAACTACTGGGAAAATATGCCAAATCAAAACATTTGTTGAAAGTTTTGACCAAGCAACTTAAAGTTACTTCTGGTAATTTTTTAATTAAAATGTAAAAAATGCCATCCTCACCAGGGGCTTTCATATTTTTAAATTTTTTGATAATAGATTTTATTTCATTCAGATCCGTATTAAAAACTTCATCTGATGAAAATTCTTGTTCAACAATATTCTGAAATTCTATTGAAATTTGATCTTCAATAGGACTCAAAACATTCAAGTTGAAATTATGAGCACTCTCAAACTGCTGAGCAAGTTTTTGAGCTTTTTCCCCATTAGTTAATAGAATATTATCACCATCTTTTAAAGAAGGGATGGGTTTTTGAGGTTTCTTAAGAACCTTTGAAAGTTTCCAAAAAGGTTTGGAATAAGGTTTAATTTGTTCGACATCTCTTGCGAACTTTTCATTTCGCAGGAGAGTGAATCTGTGGTCAATAACCTTTTGCAAATCTTTTTGAATTCGCTTCAGTGCAGGATCACGAGAACGTTGATACTGTCTTCGGCGAACATTTTTCAGACGAATCAGAAGCTGAAGATCGTCATCAATAATGGGAGAATCAAATTTGACTTGGACTTTAGGAATAGCAATATTCCTAGCATCCAAAATTGCATTAGTTAAAGATTCCAAGGCTGAATCAATATCAGCTTTGGTTTCTAAAACAAAATCATGATTTAAATTATTCTCAATATGATGCTGATACCTGTCCCAATTAGCTTTGTGGTAATTAAACACAGAACTATTGGGTCTGGTAACTGCTTCATGAGAAAGTGAAAAAGTTACTGGAAGGTGATCAGAATCAAAATCAGCATGAGTCACTAAAGGACCACAATACTGACTTTGATTTGTCAAAACCAAATCAATTGTTGATGGATTTCTAACAGAAGAAAAGCAAGTTGGCCCATTCGGGTATAAAACCGAATAAAGACCAGAAGTGCAATCTCTGAACAGAATTTTACCATTGGAATTTACTTTTGAATTATTCCAAGATTGGTGTTTGGCATTAAAATCACCGATGATCAAAAATCGAGATCTATGCCGAGTAAGTTTATTCAAATCCCCTTTGAAATGATTTTTATTTTCCCCAGTGCATTGGAAAGGCAAATATGCAGCTGCAATCATAATTTTCCCAAAAGAAGTTTCAAGTTCAATGCCCAAACTTTCAATAACTTTTAACTTAAAGTCACGTAACGTGCTATAAGTCATACTACGGTGGATAACTATTGCAACTCCACCGCCATTTCGATTCATTCGGTTATTAGTTATAACTTTATAATCTGGATCACTTTTCAAATAAGTGCCAGTTTTTAAAAATGTTTCGGTTATAACAGCAACGTGCACGTTATGAACTCGTAAAAAGTTGAAAAATTCATTTTCTTTCGCTTTTAAAGAGCGAGCATTAAAATTCATAATATTGATGGAATTACTTAGATCCATGATTAAACTTCAGGGTAAGAACAACATCATTCGCAAATTTTAATCCAATCTGGATTGCTTCCATCATGGATGTAGCATTACTCATTGTTTGAATCAAACCAAACAGTGAGTTTTGCAAAAAAGTCATTTTTTCAAACGTAACATCGCCGAGATCAGAAGATCCCAAAGCGTTGCCAGCAGAAACATTTTCAAATGAAATTTGAGGTACCTGGCCAATTTCAGAAAGATTGGTAGAGGATTTAAAATTCGTGGATGAACCCGAAACGACGTTAGCATAAGAAATGCCATTGTTGTTACCTAACTTTTCCACGGTAGGGGTATTTCTAGAATTGTTCGAGTGAGACAGCACGAACGTTTGATTTAAAGATGAAGGTACAACCTGACTTTGAGAAAATTTCGGTTTGGATTTCGGCTGATGCTTAGCACGAGAATCCAAAACCTTTTTTCTGATGGGGCAATCCCAAAAATTTGATTTGTGATTTCCACCACAATTTGCACATTTAAATTGGGTGACTTCTTTCACGGGACAATTGTCCTTGTCGTGAGAAGAGTCCCCGCAAACCATGCATTTTGGAACCATGGCGCAATGATCAGTACCGTGACCGAATGCCTGGCAACGCCGGCACTGGGTCAGATTCTGGCCATTACCGCCATGTTTCTTAAAATGCTCCCACTTTACCCGTACATGGAACAAAAACTGTACTTTGTCCAAAAGTTTCAAATTGTTGATTTCATTTCTGTTGAAATGAATCAGATAAAATTGTGAAGTCAAACCAAAGCGAGAAATATTCCCGTTTGATTTTTTCTTCATCGGTATTACTTGGGATGGGGCAAAGCCAAGCAACACCTTAAGTTCGTTTTTGATCTCATCTACCGACAAGTCGTTGGAGAGACCTTTCAAGACCACCTTGAATGGACGAGCATTCTTGGTCTCATACGTGTAGAAATTGTGTTTGTGGTTTTTCAAATAACCAACAAAAGTTTGGTGATCTTGTAAAGATTCCGTCAACAAGCGACATTCTCCTCTTCGACCAAGCTGGAACGAAACTTTCAAATTGCAAGTTTCCTTGCAATTCTTCAGTTGCGTTCGAAAGCTGGCCAAATCGGAGACGGAAGTCACTACAATTGGCGGAGCCTTTACTCGTTTCTCGACGGCAGAAGGCTCAGTACGAGGAGAAGGTTCTTTGTCATCAGTTTCGGATAAAACACCGAAACTGTTTGTCAATGGAATTGGAGGATTGACCTCACATTCAGAATCAGAATCAGACCTCAGAAGAGGCTGTTTTCTTTTTCTGTTTCCGTTAGCCGGTTTAGCGTTCAAACGCTTCACCGACGTAACGACCAAATCTTCAGAAGATTTGCGTTTACCTTTGTTTTGACGCATTTTGCAAGCAAAGTTCTCTTAAAAAGATGGCTTCGTTTGTAAAATACAACAAAATTTCAGGTGGGGTTAGTCTTGAAAAGACTGTTTAGAATTTTGGAAAATAACTCAGGTAGTCTTTAAAAAGACTGTGAATTTTGTTTTGAAATAACTCTGAGCTTAGGTAGTAAAAAATACCGCAGCTCTAGTGTCCGTTCACCACGAAGGTTCGCAAGACACTGAGAGAGAGAGAAACGAGCTTGATCCCTTTTTCCCTCGCCGTGCTGCAAGGGGTGAGAGCAAATTGCCTTTTTCCGCCGCAGAACCCGAAAGGGCACGTTTCAGAGCGGTGGCCAGTGGCGAAAATTGGTTGAAACTTCGAACGGGAGGGTGGTGGAGTTTATCTGGCATCACTGCTTGACGTTCTGTTTGTAGTTTAATTTATTGTTTGCTATAGCATGTGATTAATGAACCTTTCGCTCGTCAATATTAAAATCAGTTTGCTGTAGTTATCAAATTGTCCCAGCAGGGTCTGGTTGGATTTTGGAACAGTGAGTCAAATGTCTAAAATACACTATTTTAATTGTTAAAGTTATCAGAAAATATAGAAACGACAAATTTTATGAAATAAATAAAATTGTTCAAGTGATTATCTGGAAAATCACACTAACGCAACACTGTGCCAATTAGATGGCGTGTGGGCGTGTGCAGCTTCAACCCATGCTCGGGACAGCTGTTCCGGGCCAAGGACCTACAAACTGGACAGGATCTTTCGTGCCGCACACACATCCTTCCAACCCTGAAAAAGGCAGAAGCGAAAAAACCTAATCAAATTGCTTTCGATTTCGATTAGGTACGATTTTATTGATGCCAGGGTCGGATGAAAAATGACCTGACGTGGCAGGACCTTGCCGTGTCGGGACGTTCCGTGTGTGACTTCACTCCCCCACTACAGACCAGGTCAAGTCCGGATTTTCTCCCCTACACACAGCAGAGCTCTTGATGGAAAGTGTTAATGTTGGGAGCTTTTTGCTTAATTTATTGCTCCCCGCGTACATAAAGTTGCACGTCGCGCGTTATTAATAATCTATTTCTTCATAAAAAAGTACCTCAATTAAAAACGTTTGGCCAAAACTGCGTTGGCGTTGGCACCTAATTCAGAAGCTGATGGCGCGCTCCGTTGGAACCGTTATTGGCCAGTTTGCTGAAGTTGGCCAGTGCCAAACGAGATCGCGTTCGCTCGATGTTGGCGTATTTTTTATGAGGTTTTGCAAAGTTTATGATTTCATTTTTGGTTCATAAAAGCTGTGTGAATATTAAAAACGGGACTCTGGTGGCAGCAGTAGCGGTGCTACCTGACGTCAGGGTTGGAGTCATGACGAGGTGAGGCAACTTTAATCCAACAGGATAAACTGGGTCGAGCAGCTCCGGTAACGGCTCATTAGGGATGGTTGTTATGAGGGTATTGCGAGAAAAAAGTATGTTTGGTTGCCAAAAAAGCACACATCCAAACAGGTGCTGCTGGGAATCGTCACAAGAAAGGATAAAATTAGGTAAAATTATGAATGAAGGTACGCTATACATGTAACAAAAGCATCAAATTATGATCAATCAGAATCCAAATGAAATAATTAAAAAAGTAATCGTCTAATCTCTATAGACAGATTTAATAACAAAAAAATACTCACTTCTCGACAAGTTTCAATAGGATCAAAATGTAGCATGGATAAATGTTTAAAGTTTCATTTAAAAAAATTACAGTGGCACTCAAATCAAATCAAATTGTTCTCTCAACAACATGGTCTGTGTGATCTCTATTGAAAGATTCCTCGTCGTCAACCTTAAACAATCTTCGACCACATATTTATGCTTGTAATATTACATAGTATTTCATTCATATGAAACAAAAATTAAATCCAACAGGTTAAGCGCTCCTGAGAATTTATATTTTTATTTTATTTGTTAAATTTATCATGTCAGTAACAAAAAAATTATAGTAGTAAAAGAAATCATCCATAAAAAACCACACCGCAGTCACACAGTATTTTCATTATTTAAAAACATTAGCATCGGTCTAAAAGCTAAAAAAATCAAAATTGATTAGAAATTCAAAAATTTGAAAAATGGGAATACAGTTTGTACTCGTTTATTCAAAGTCCTTCAGATTATCAAATTTCGAAATTTTTATATTTCTCTTCATTCTAAAAAATGAATGCTCCAAAATATATTTTTCTCTAATTCAATAAAATTTTTGAAATGCTTAAATTTTTATAAGTTAACAAAAGCCAACCAAAGCAATAAAATTGGATGTCGAAAAAATGTTTAACCCTTTCAGGCCTGAATTATCAAAAAAATATTTTCTTAGTTATTGATGGGAAAATAATCCCTAGAAGCATACAAAAATTATAGGGTACTTTAGAAAATTTTGATTTTGGCATGAAAGGATTAAATGACATTTTGCGAAATTTATTTTTGAAATGTGAAAAGGAAAAGTCACCAGTAGCGTGGTTCACGTTTCTATGAAAAAGACAAAAGTTGTTATTTTGTCTTGCATCAACCGGAATTTCGTTCTTTTATGTCCCCAGAAGCACTCCTGAAAATTTGAGCCCATTTGGTAAGGTCTAGGAGCTCCAGTTTTAATTTGAAATTTATATGGGATTTTGATTTATTTTCCATGGGAAACTATCTTTTTTTACATTGTATTAGGATTTTTTTTTATAAATCGATGAAATGACTTGATTCTTATAGTAGGAGATAGGTTTTGAACTGGGGAACAACTTTGTAGAACATACCAACATGCTAGGAAGTGACCCTTTAAAGATACAGATACTTTTAGATGGTGGCTGGCCCCTTCAAAAGCCACCACCTAAAAGTATCTGTATCTTTAAAGGGTCACTTCCTAGCATGTTGGTATGTTCTACAAAGTTGTTCCCCAGTTCAAAACCTATCTCCTACTATAAGAATCAAGTCATTTCATCGATTTATAAAAAAAAATCCTAATACAATGTAAAAAAAGATAGTTTCCCATGGAAAATAAATCAAAATCCCATATAAATTTCAAATTAAAACTGGAGCTCCTAGACCTTACCAAATGGGCTCAAATTTTCAGGAGTGCTTCTGGGGACATAAAAGAACGAAATTCCGGTTGATGCAAGACAAAATAACAACTTTTGTCTTTTTCATAGAAACGTGAACCACGCTAGTCACCAGTCATTATCGAAAAAATCGATTTTAACTTGAGTTTTACCTGTCAAAATTTAAATTTATAAGAGACCAAAATAATAACGAAAACAAGCATTTCTCGGAGATTTCGGACATCTGAGTTTTATTTTGCTTTTTTTTTTTATTCAGCTGAAACTTTTTGAATACTTTCTGTTAGGCCGAAAAAGTTTTTTTTCCCTTATAAGTTTTCATTCAAATATGGCAGCTGAACACACGAAAATTTCATCTGAAAATAAAAAAATCTGTAACTTTAGATGGATTTTTTAATCGATTTTGTGTCTCAGCAAAGTCAATGAAAATCATTATAAAAAAATAAATTATTTTTCAATTTTTAAGGAGCGATAAAATGTCATATTTTCTGAAAATTCTGAAAATGGTCCACAAACCACGTGGACATTTTTTTGGAAATTCCAACACCCCCCCCCCCCCCCCTCGTGGACAATTGTCCATACAAAAAAAACTTTTTTGTACAGAGCGTGGCAAATCGATATACCCCCCCCCCCCCTTAAGGTGTCCACGTGGTTTATGGATGGTCCCAAAGGGCAAAAACGTTTATCCAAGCTATGGATATTTGCTAAAAACTAAGTTTTTTCGAAAAAATAAATAAATTTACCAATGGAAAATTGTTTATTCAAAAAGTACTTTTGGTGATATTCTCAGTGATTTGCACTCCTTTTTTGATCACTGATATCTTGGTAACAAAAATATTTTTTTTTGTGATAAATTTATCTGATCTATCAAAATAAAATTAAGCTCCGCATTTGAAAATGATAAAAATAAGTGTTTTCAGTCGTTTCATAAAGTTATTCCTGATATTAAAATTTCGAGAATTACATAAATAAGACAAGTATCACGTTTTGACAAACATCAAATGACACAAGCAAGATAGACTGGTTGTTTTTACTTTGTTTTGGGTCCATTTATATTGTTTTGTATGAGTTCAACCTTTTCATAGAAATTGAATAAAAACAATCGGATTTCTCAGCAGTCTTAATGAGTACTGACAACTTATTACTTAAATTGAAATTAATAATGGACAAACTGTCATATGAATAAAAAAAAACGGTTTGATTAAAACCAGATTCTAACTCAAACCACTAGAGTACGGGATTTTCAAAAGCCGGCAGTTCCTGAATCCCGAGATTTTTTTATATTTTCTTCGGGTTTCCGAAATTGAAAAAAAAAATACATATTCAAATTTGGTTGTAAAAATAGTGAAACAGTTCTATACTTAGTGATCGATCGGAATTATTAATAAAGAATTCAGGAAAATTGTTGAAATTTTAGTGTTCAAATCCACTAGATGCCTAGCTCTTTCAATATCATACATATTATTTTATATACTTTTCAAAGATATAGTTTAAAATTTACGTATGCTAAAGTTCTTTATTTTGCAACAAATTTTCATATGCCTCCAAATTCTATACTAATGAAAAAAAAACATTGAATGTAATTTAGTCGTTAAATACATTTTAAAAATATATTTTTAATTGATTAATATATGATAAATGATTATTTTCTAGTTCAAAGAAGGTTTGCAATTGAATATTCCAGCCGTTTCTCACACACGTGGCAGCTGTCTGACGTATGGCGTCGCGGTCTGCATCAAGCTTTCATAGCATGCTAAGGAAAATTTGATGCTTTTTCAGGGAAAACCGTTGATTCCGGATTGTTTGCCGATGCGCCAGCTCTAGGTACAACGAATCCGTGTGCTCTCTTCGGGAAAAGTGTTCTCCAGACCATTCCCCATAGGCCTGACCATACCAGAAGTTGGCGCGTGATTTTCCCAGACCTGTAGGAGCGTTTGAACAATAAGTTTAAATTTCCCATAGTAATTCCCATTTAAACTTTAACCCTGATGCGCGCAGCCAGTTTACAACCAAATGAGCTGATATTTGGCATGACAGTCCCTAAAAGGGGAACCGTACTAGAACTTAATCGGAGAACTTTTTGAAAAACGTACCCACCCTAATGCATATAAATGAGATCCGGATATATGTGAAAACACATTTTTACACATAACTTTTGAACTAGTTATCGAAACTTCAAACAATTCAATAGCGGACCCTATACCAAGTCGATTGCAACTGGTTTGGTCAAAATCGGTTCAGCCAGTGCTGAGAAAACACAGTGAGAATTTTGGCCACATACATAGATACAAACACACATACACACACACATACATTTGTTCAGTTTTCGATTCTAAGTAGATATGTACACATGAAGGTGGGTCTTCGAGCTTTTGATAAAAAGTTCATTTTTAGAGCAGGATTATAGCTAGGCTTAGTGATTTTTCACGCTTGAAAATTGCAAATTTCACGGGGACCTCAATTTCAAAACACCAAATTTCACGCAAATTTCGCGGAACGTGGAAAAGGTAAAAATAACTCTGATAATCTTATGTTTAAATCACAAAAACTATATTTTATGCTTCATTATATGTTATTCTGGTTTATGGATGAGCTCTATATATTTTTTGAAACAAAATCTAGGGCATGCGTATTCTCATTTACTGAACTGCTTAACTGCTAAAAAATTTTTGCTGATTTGCTTCTGTTTTATCATTTTACTTTTTTTTTAAATTTCATATCAAACCAAGATTTAAAAATCTTGTCCAGCCATAAAGAGTAAAATAATTTTAATTTTCAGCGACATTTAGCACATTAAAAATATTTTTTAAAGTTTTCATCTCACTTATCAAAAATTAAATTTTAAGTCAATAGGCCAAAATAATGTGATTTGCAACGAAGTCCAAATTTTTATTCCAAATAGGAACAGAAAACATAAAATGTAGTATTTCTTAAAAAATATCGTTAAAGCAAATATCGTTAAAATTAAACAGGACTCAGAACAAAAATCTGAAATGTTTTTAAAAGTTTTTAAAAAATACTCTTCATTTTTTTTATTTAATTTTTTTTCGTTTCAAATAAAATAGCAGTAAAATTTGTATTGCAGCGAATGAAGATATTAATAAATTTAGTTAGTTTCTAAAAGAAACTGAAAAAACTGAACAATTCTTTAGATGATACGTAGCATGCTTTTCAATTGAAATCTAATTAAATTTACTTTAATATGTCTTTATGGATGATATAACGGTGTTGTTATTTAAAAAAAATGATTTGAGGAAATTGATAAATTTCACGAATTTCACGCCGTCAACAAAATCGTCAAAAATACCTTATATTAGTAATTATACCAGGGTATTCACTCGCGTAATTCAACAGTTGTTTATAAGATTATTTTCATTCCTATTTGAGTTTGATAAATTATTATAAGAAATATCGTTACATTTTCACACAAACATAAAATTTCACGGGATTTCACGGAAAAAGCCAAATTTCGCGGATTTCACGCTGTCCGCGAAATCGTGAAATTTCACTAACCCTAATTATAGCCTTACCTCAGTGAGGAAGGCAAAAAAGCCTAAAAATGATACTAGGATATTTAATCCAAGATTGCGGCAAGATTGAAGATGTTTATTTTATTCTGTTATCCAAAATTTCAATGACGAGTTTCGGATACACAAACTTTGGAAAACAGGATATTTCGATAATTGAGCGTTGATTGCATTTTCTTCACATACGAGCAGCTAGTAAACTCGTATTGAAAATTTAATGATATGTTTCATATGACCAAAAAAAAATTTAAATCCTGTGAACAATCAATTTGATTTATAAATGTTTCACTTTGATACAGCATGAGATGAAAGGTCAACTAAATCTATATGTTTTATCTTTTTACGCAACCCCATAAATTTATTAGAAATACAATCATTAAACATAATTGTACAATCAAAACGCAATTCGACCCACAATAAAAGAGCCATGAATTAATTTGCTAATTTTAAACGAGAAAGAATTGACACGTTACAATAATCAAACACCGTTACTATAAATTTCCCCTCCGTTCCCCCGCTTTATATTCCTCAACCTTACCAACCAAATTTTTTCCCCACCGTAAACTGGTTCACTACAGACCTATAAATTTTACACAAACAGCAAATATTGATTTTCCCGCCGCCGTAAATTCATGTCCACAAAGTAGTTTTTTCAGCCAGCCCTCCCCACACCCTCCCCTTAACAATTCACCTGCAAATGGCTTCCGGTGAACCTCGGCGGTGAAGTAGGGGGAACCATTTTGTTTTGGGGCTGAAATCCGGTGGCCGGTACCGCCCCGGAGCACACTTTGGCACAGGGTTGGCGTCCGCCGCGGATACTGCGATTACGGGGTGGCCCAGCTCAGGCGCTATGGTATGGTAATGTATTGTGGAGAGATGAAAAACGAGAGTCTGGGGTTTGCTGGGGGGAGGTGGAGAAATGTTTTCACACGACAACCCACGTAGAATTACCTGGGGTGTCTGGACGGCGGAGGCAAAGTGGCCTCCTCGAACAAGTACCCAAACGCCCAGGTTCCAGGTTGTTGAGCGCCCTCCTCCGAAAAAGAAAGCTGTAAGCTAGAAAGCTGACCGACTCGTGTACGACGTACCTACAACAAATTTGGTTGATTCCATGTCATTACGGCAATGGCGTTAGACACAATGCGGTAATTTTGGCACGGTACTTGACCCCCGCGGGAAAGGGGGCTTGAGCGCTGGTGACTGCTAAGGGGTCAACTGAACCCTTGGCTTGGATTGCTCCTTTTCGGATGGCAATTGGATTCAATGAGAGCTAATTACTTCCCACGAGGAGGGGTGAGGGGGGAGGATTTGGAAGTCGGCTCTAGGAATGTTATTTGGGCATTAGTGGCAGGTGTTTCAAATGACCCTTTGTGAACAATGAACGATTATGTTAGCTAGTACGACTATGGGTCATTTATGGACTGTTGACTAGTCGCTGTCGTTGTATTTATTCTGAAATAGTTAAAAAGAGCCCTCCCGTCTGACAACATTTACGTCCTCATTTTGGCAACATCCGAAATGTTTCATATTTTTGGGTTTCATATTCAGAGGTTCAAATTGTTTATTCTAAAAATTAAGAGTTATTCATCTTAAATCAATTTCAATGTTTATATCGTTGAATGTGAAAAAAGACGGAAAAAAATCAGAACGCTACAGAAGTTCTGAATAACGTTAGCCCAATCAGCTGAAATTAATTCAAAATTCATCTTTTACGTTGTATTTAAAAAACTATTCACATTTTACTACAACTCGTATTTATTTTTAATTTTTATATCAACCCATACATTGAAGTATCTTTAAAAATAGTTTTTTTTGTAAACATATGAAAGTTAAAGAAAAAACAAGTGCTTCGATTTGGCTCCAAATTTTTGTGGGGGTTCCTAATTAGACCCTTATTTTTTTGTTCGGCCATTTGGGTGATCTACACCGTGTTAGGGTGGTCCGAAAAATTGCCATTTTCGTCGATTTTCACAAAAACTACTTTTTTTTAAAAAATCATAACTTCGCTCCATTCTAACCGATTTTAGGTATGAGCAATTCCATCTCAAATCAGGAATTTTTCTGGTACTTTTGTACCCGACCCTCTCCGATTTCAAGGAAACTTTGTAAACATGTTACTCTAGGCTTATGTAAGCCATTTTTGTGTATATGGAGCCAATTGTACTCGAAAATGATATTCGTGAAGGGCGTAAGTAATTTAAATATTTTTGTATTTGAAAATTACTGTAACTCAAAGCCGTTGCATCGTATCAAAAAGTGGTCAAAGACAAACTTGTAGGAAATTGGACGGGCTTTCTGGAAAAAATACACTGAAAGAAAAATACATGCCACTTCTATGGGATTTTTTAATTTTTATGTTTAAAAGATAAATTTTAAGGTGAAGTAACGATTTTTTTTTCGTTCAAAGTTTTTGAGGCAATAGCCTAAAAGGTTACAAAAAGACTCACGAAAAATGCAGGATTGTATGTCTCTCATAAAAAAAATTAAAAAAAAAAATCATTAGCTAAAACTGTTATTTTGAAAAGTGGTCTAAACGTCAACATTTTCAAAAGCCGATAGTGGGAATTGATTTTCCAGACAATTTTACTTAAAAGTCTCCATATTGACCATTGTCCTTAGTCCAATCCTTGCGAAGTTACAGCGGTTTTAAAAATAAAAATGTTGAAAAAACAGCTTTTTTGGTGGTTTTTGGCATTTTCTATATGACAGACAAGATTTTTCAGTCTCGAAAATATTTTTACCGGAAAGCTTGTCCAATTTCCCATGAGTTTGCTTCTGACAACTTCTCAATTTTCAAACTTGACCATTTTTATGAAAATCAGTTTTAGATGCAGTGTCAAATTTAAATTCAAAAAATGGCAGGATTTTTTTTAAAGATTCGCCGTTTGCAAGTTAGATATAGTTTTGAAAAGTTATGTTTGGCTCGAAAAATTAAGGAACAAACTTTGAATCTTAAAATTCCAATTTTAATGGAATTTGACTTTTAATAACCTTTTAATGACCTGACCTAACCTTTTTTCTAAAGTTTTATTGTACAGTACAGTCTAGACGCAATAATCCAAAGACCTCGGAAAAAATTCACTTCAAATAATTAAATCGTGGAATAGTCGTCGAATCACGAAAAAAAATCGATTAAGGCGTCATCCATAAAGTATGTCACGCTCTAGGGGGGGAGGGGGGGTCTGAACAAGTGTGACATTGCATGTTATAAGTATAGGAAAAGCGTGACAAAGGGGAGAGCTGATTTTAGCGTGACGTACTTTATGGATGAAGCCTTATCGGAAGTCCTTAACAAATCTTCGGATAATCGAACTCTGGATAATCGAGGCTTCGGATAATCGATGCTGAACTGTACTGTAAAATTTATGTATAAGCTTGAAACTTTTGCGAAAAATAACATCCGAAATACACATAGTCAATGCTGTAAAAAAAAAAACAAGAACAATTTAAAACATCGAACAAAATAAAAATATTAATCCTTTCGGTGGATTTTCAGATATTGTTTTTTTTTATAATTCAATTCATAAAAGAGTTTTCGGGTGTAATTAGTTTCTAAACGACCTTTAAAAGCAATTAAACAATTAAAATAATAATTCACTTCGTTCCAGTAAGTTGAGCAGTTAATTGATTAACTGGCAAGTTTTAAATGCTTCCGAAAATTCTTGCTTTTGTTATTTTTTTTCTCCTGGGAAATCTTTTTCATCAGTTAAAACATAATAACTCAATTATTATGCTGTCATATTATAATGAATTTGTCCTATTGAAATATACTTTATATAGTGACCTTTTTAAGCTCAGCTTCTGTAACAACGCTGCTAGATATTGTCTTCACTTACCTGAAAAAAGAAAGAAAAATATATGAGATTAGAAGTTAATGATCGTAATTTCTACAGAAAATGTTAAACCAGTGTTTCTCAACCGGTGAGGAATTCCCCCTTGGGGGGCATCAGGCCATTGCAATAGAAATTTATTGTTTTGAACGTTTTTGCTAAAAACTAAAAAAATATAGGGTACTTTTATCAATGTTTAATGCTTATAAATATTTTTAAATTGCTTGTGAAATATGTGAATTACCATGCCATTTTTTTGGTTTTATTTTTATTTTTTTGTTTCTAAAATATAACAGGCAAAATTATGAATGATTTTTCGAAGAATTCTCTGAATTTTCATATTGTTTGAAACATGAAAAGTTCTTCAATAAAAATAAGCTGTACTAAATTTCTGTGATAAAGAATTCAATGACATTCTTTCAAACATGAGCAGTGCTTATTTTTTAATATGATTTCCTCGAGTTCTGGGTTTTCCGGTTATGAGCACATCTAAATGTTTTTTGAGTCGTGTGGTGTTCGTCGGGGGGATCAGTGTGTGACCCGACGCGCGAGAATCCGCGAGAAAGTTGTGAAGATTTCTGGAATTCATTGAAAAGAAGTTCGCGTCGAGCAGGCTTGCCACAAATACAGATTTTTCAGCACAGGCCCGAAACACAAACGATTTTTTTTACAGTTAAAATAAATTTGAGCAATTTTTGTTTAATTGGCCAAAAAGATAAACATTGTTAGCATCTTTTGACATGTTCAGTTTTTGGTAGGAATATTATTCTTTAAAGTTATACTCGATTGAGTGTTTGGTATGTGCCAAAAAAATCTGTATTTGTGGCAAGCCTGGCGTCGAGGCCTTAGAAGTTGGGCCATCAGTCGTGTGGTGTTCGTCGGGGGGATCGGTGTGTGACGTTGCGCGCGAGAATCCGCGAGAAAGTGGTGGAGATTTCTGGATTTCATTGAAAAAGGGATTCACGTCGTCGTGTGTATATTCACTTTCATTTAGTTTTGGAAGCCCTTCCCATAGCATCGTTGCTCGGATGGCACGACGGCGGTAGAAGTGAAAAATCGCGATTGAGGAATTGATAAGTCCTTCTCATAGCGTCGTAGCTCGGAAGGCAACGATTATGTTTCCCTGATCGATTTAAGATGTGAAAAGTCCTTCTTATAGCTTCGTAGCTCGGAAGGCAACGATTATGTTTCACTTTCTGGTCATATCATCTACCAAGATGAATCCTGACCTTCCCTTTCCTTCCCCTACTAACACAATTCCCCCACTTCCCGTGATGCTTGAAGGAGATGCTGTGGATTCAACGGTCTCATGCGGTGTCAACAGGTATAGAGCGACAAACTCTGTGTCTGATGAGTCTGCAACTTCAACTATCGGACTAACATTCCTACCTTTGTTGAACTGCATCTCCTTGGGGGGGCGCCGGTATTGACTTGAAGCAGAGATCTTCAGGGATTATACAGTGAGGATGATTAGCTCCCACTAATCATCTGTTAGTTCATTGTGTAACTTCAGCTGATCCGCCAATAACGGAGTAGCAGCTCATTGGCAGTCAACCATGCTCATGCTGCTCATGCTCATGCTCATGCTATGAGCACATCCAAATGTTTTTTGTAAGAAATTTTTCTTTAAGATTTGTTGGATGTTTAAATTTTTCTCTAGACATTTGCATTCCATTGACCATGCGCAGGTTATGAAAAATTGTTCAAACAAATCGCTGAGAATTTATTCTTTTATTGCAAGAGTTGAAATATATTTTGTAATGATTTTTTTTTTCTACATAAAATAAATTTATAATTGAAGGGGAGAATGAAGGTTGAGAACCACTGTGTCAACCCCATTTCATTAACGCTTTAAAAAATCAAAGCATTACTGTAAAATTGAAGCAAATAAGTATTTATTTTTTAACAAATTTTCCTTTTTTAAATTTAAGCTAAAATGTAAATCAAGCTATGTTTTTTCTACCTACTGACTTTTCACATCCCGATTCCACCCGTACGAGCATGAACATAAAAATAATTTGCCTCGAACCGCAAAACCCCACCGCCAACGAGGAGTACGATGTGGTATGTCCTTGTCAAATAGCGCGAATTTTGCCATTTAATTTCCGTTCCCGAAATCTCTCAAACTAAAAGTGAAACAGGGTAGAGGGGTAGGGGGAGGGGTTATTCCTGTCATCACCTCCCCTTAAAACAGTGCCCCCATCGCTGACGAGGAGCTTCCCTACATGCATATTCATGTCGATATGGCCCCCCAGATTTATCGTCCTGGCCAGAGGAACAGAGAGAGAGAGCGAGCGGCGCAATAAAGCTTGATAATCCCGCATAGATATTTTATGTTTACGATTGAAACGCAGGCACACAAACCTAGAACAAGTGTTGTAAAAAAGCTCCACTGCCAGTTGTTTGGCTCTGTGACTGTGTGTGTGTCTTTGTGTGAAACTATAAAAACTCCACTTTGAGAGGCAACGAACGAAAAGGAGGCAAAAAAAATCATTCGAGTCGTTCCCCTCGCTGCCCAGGAAACGCCAAAATGCTGCTGCTAGTCGGAATTGCTGGCAACAATTGCTGCTCAAGCTCGGAACTGAGCCAAATAAAGTGTGTGCATGTGCATGGGTGTGTGCGTGTGTGTGCGCACCAACTCATCCTTTGAAAGCTCCCCAAGCTCGCGTTGAGGCCACGTGTTTGTGTGTGTGTCTCAGAGGTTGCATCCGGTGGAGTCTAGTCTCGATATTGGTACAAAACGGTACAAGTTTATTTAGTTAAAGATTGTTTTTGGGAAAAGTGGGACCATCACACGAAACACAGTGTAGTTTTTAGTTTTATATCTCAAGGCATTTTGTGTAAAACTTTCAATCTTAGCAGTAATTTAATAAAGAAACACATTTATTGATATCGTCAACTGGGGTAAATCGGTACTGCAGTCTGAATAGGGGTTTTTAAGCATTTAAAGGCCCAACATTTGGATGTACTTACTACACTGAAGCTGTGATGTGATGATTGTCAAGCCCAATTCCAAATGAACCAGATTATCACCACCATGACAGCCGGCCATTACCGGCCGCTCCCATCTCCACCGCACACCAAGGTCAACGAAAAGAATTTTGAAGCGTTAATGGTCCACTTTTTAACCCTTAGAGGACCACGTAGAAGTTTAATATTCAAAAATCATATCTCGGACCCAATTCAACCAATTTGTTTCGTTTTAGAATCGTTAGATCGGCCAACTTCCAGGGAACACGGTGCTCTATGAAGAAATCCGATCTGAGCCCTTTGGCCGGAGATATTCCAGAATTCCGTGGACCAGATCGGGTCCAGGGTAGCCAGGTTATTTTTCTTTCTACAATAATTATCCAAAAAGTTGTAAATAAGTAAACTTTCATGGTTTTTTATTCATCATATGTCACAGGAAGGTCATTCCAAAGAATTGGAGCAATTCTGGATAGGATGGACACTTTGTCAATCACCCGGAACCGGTTCCGGGTTCCGGTTCCAATCCGTAGGTATGGCCAACATACTACTTTTGGTGAAATGGAGCATGCGACATGTCAAAATGCATGAAATTGTGCCACGAGTCCATATTAGCCCATACAAAGTCAATCTGACCCCATGTGGCCACCCGGAACCGGTTCCGGGTTCCCGGTTCCAATCTGTAGGCCAACATATTACTTTTGGCGAAATGGAGCATGCGACATGTCAAAGTTCATGAAATTATGCCACGAGTCCATATTAGTCCATACAAAGTCAATCTGATCCCATGTGGCCAACCGGAACCGGTTCCGGGTTCCCGGTTCCAATCTGTAGGTATGGCCAACATACTACTTTTGGCGAAATGGGGCATGCGACATGTCAAAATTCATGAAATTGTACCACGAGCCCATATTAGCCCATACAAAGTAAATCTGACCCCATGTGGCCAACCGGAACCGGTTCCGGGTTCCCGGTTCCAATCTGTAGGTATGGCCAACATACTACTTTTGGCGAAATGGAGCATGCGACATGTCAAAATGCATGAAATTGTGCCACGAGTCCATATTAGCCCATACAAAGTCAATCTGACCCCATGTGGCCACCCGGAACCGGTTCCGGGTTCCCGGTTCCAATCTGTAGGCCAACATATTACTTTTGGCGAAATGGAGCATGCGACATGTCAAAGTTCATGAAATTATGCCACGAGTCCATATTAGCCCATACAAAGTCAATCTGATCCCATGTGGCCAACCGGAACCGGTTGGCTGTTATTGTGTGATTGTTATAAAACCGGTTCCGGGTTCCCGGTTCCAATCCGTAGGTATGGCCAACATACTACTTTTGGCGAAATGGGGCATGCGACATGTCAAAATTCATGAAATTATGCCACGAGTCCATATTAGTCCATACAAAGTCAATCTGATCCCATGTGGCCAACCGGAACCGGTTCCGGGTTCCCGGTTCCAATCTGTAGGTATGGCCAACATACTACTTTTGGCGAAATGGGGCATGCGACATGTCAAAATTCATGAAATTGTACCACGAGCCCATATTAGCCCATACAAAGTCAATCTGACCCCATGTGGCCAACCGGAACCGGTTCCGGGTTCCCGGTTCCAATCTGTAGGTATGGCCAACATACTACTTTTGGCGAAATGGAGCATGCGACATGTCAAAATGCATGAAATTGTGCCACGAGTCCATATTAGCCCATACAAAGTCAATCTGACCCCATGTGGCCACCCGGAACCGGTTCCGGGTTCCCGGTTCCAATCTGTAGGCCAACATATTACTTTTGGCGAAATGGAGCATGCGACATGTCAAAGTTCATGAAATTATGCCACGAGTCCATATTAGTCCATACAAAGTCAATCTGATCCCATGTGGCCAACCGGAACCGGTTCCGGGTTCCCGGTTCCAATCTGTAGGTATGGCCAACATACTACTTTTGGCGAAATGGAGCATGCGACATGTCAAAATGCATGAAATTGTGCCACGAGTCCATATTAGCCCATACAAAGTCAATCTGACCCCATGTGGCCACCCGGAACCGGTTCCGGGTTCCCGGTTCCAATCTGTAGGCCAACATATTACTTTTGGCGAAATGGAGCATGCGACATGTCAAAGTTCATGAAATTATGCCACGAGTCCATATTAGCCCATACAAAGTCAATCTGATCCCATGTGGCCAACCGGAACCGGTTGGCTGTTATTGTGTGATTGTTATAAAACCGGTTCCGGGTTCCCGGTTCCAATCCGTAGGTATGGCCAACATACTACTTTTGGCGAAATGGGGCATGCGACATGTCAAAATTCATGAAATTATGCCACGAGTCCATATTAGTCCATACAAAGTCAATCTGATCCCATGTGGCCAACCGGAACCGGTTCCGGGTTCCCGGTTCCAATCTGTAGGTATGGCCAACATACTACTTTTGGCGAAATGGGGCATGCGACATGTCAAAATTCATGAAATTGTACCACGAGCCCATATTAGCCCATACAAAGTCAATCTGACCCCATGTGGCCAACCGGAACCGGTTCCGGGTTCCCGGTTCCAATCTGTAGGTATGGCCAACATACTACTTTTGGCGAAATGGAGCATGCGACATGTCAAAATGCATGAAATTGTGCCACGAGTCCATATTAGCCCATAAAAAGTCAATCTGACCCCATGTGGCCACCCGGAACCGGTTCCGGGTTCCCGGTTCCAATCTGTAGGCCAACATATTACTTTTGGCGAAATGGAGCATGCGACATGTCAAAGTTCATGAAATTATGCCACGAGCCCATATTAGCCCATACAATGTCAATCTGACCCAATGTGGCCAACCGGAACCGGTTCCGGGTTCCCGGTTCCAATCTGTAGGTATGGCCAACATACTACTTTTGGCGAAATGGAGCATGCGACATGTCAAAGTTCATGAAATTATGCCACGAGTCCATATTAGTCCGATTAGTGATAAGTGAAAATCTCCACGGTATAAAATTTTGAGTTAAAAACGTTTTTTTGCTAGTTTTTCAGCCAAAATAATTTTACTTCAAAGGAAAAAATATTTTTTAACAGATAACTTTATTTAATTTATAGTTTAAAAAGAACCAATACATTTTTTATAATCAAAAATAACCTTATTTTTTGGTTGTGCTCAGCAGTACAGATTACCCATGTCAAGCCAACCTGTTTTCAAAAAGTCGTGGTTAATCGATAATAGTACATAATAATGCACTGTTCGTTTTATTTCAATGCTTTTTACGGTATATTATTTCGATTGGTGTATCGATCGATGTTTGAGGTAAAATTTGTTAAGAAAAAAATTGACCCCCAAAATCAAAAAAAAAATCCGATTATCTAATGATTGTCAGATCATTTTCTTTTTGATGGTTCATGGTTTGGCGGCTAGTTGGACTTAACTCATGAACTTATTAGTACAATTACCTTTCAATCTAAATATGTAAATGTTGGTTGAGTTATGCGAAAGTTCTAAAGAGATTTAAAATAAGTAGTGCGTCCATCCCGGGAATTCCCGAGACAAAATTTCCGAGATTTTTCCAAAACCGGGAATTTTTATATTTTGTCCTGAGAATTCTCAAAATTGAAAAAAATGGTCTGGGCATTCAGATTTGGTGGTGAAAATATGCAAACAGTTGAATACTTAGTAATCAATATGAATTTTAAAGTATTCGGCATAGATCAGCATTAATTTGGCTTGTTAGGGAAAATCGGTTAAAAATTTGGTTACACATCTGCAAAATGTCTAGTGCTTTCAATATTTTTCATATTTTTAAATAGATAGCACCTAGTCACCTGATTGTCTTTTTTATAAATTGTGCTTGAATTTTCATAAATACTGGTTTAAATGATCCAAAATTATGATTTAATAGCTTTAAAAAGTGGGCTCCATCCAAAGATGTTATGGTCGAGTCATATGAATCATTTAATTGATTAAAATAAATAGATGGTTTTCAAACACTGAAACATTGTTATCTTGCATTAAAACTATAATGTTATAACAACATGTTATTTAAATGAAATACTTGAATAATTTTTTAAAGCATTCGAGTAAAAAAAAAATATTACAATTTCAAATGCAACCTTCAAAATGTGATGTAAAATGTTTTTTTTTTCTGTTGAATAGGGTAATTCTCTACCAACTCACACGAAATCGGGAAAAGTTGCCCCGACCCCTCTTCGATTTGCGTGAAACTTTGTCCTAAGGGGTAACTTTTGTCCCTGATCACGAATCCGAGGTCCGTTTTTTGATATCTCGTGACGGAGGGGCGGTACGACCTCTTCCATTTTTGAACATGCGAAAAAAGAGGTGTTTTTCAATAATTTGCAGCCTGAAACGGTAATGAGATAGAAATTTGGTGTCAAAGGGACTTTTATGTAAAATTAGACGCCCGATTTGAGGGTGTATTCAGAATTCCGAAAAAACGTATTTTTCATCGAAAAAAAACACTAAAAAAGTTTTAAAAATTCTCCCATTTTCCGTTACTCGACTGTAAAAATTTTTGGAACATGTCAGTTTATGGGAAATTTAATGTTCTTTTCGAATCTACATTGACCCAGAAGGGTCATTTTTTCATTTAGAAAAAAAATTTTGCATGTTCTACAAAGTTGTAGAGCAGACAATTACAAAAATTTTGATATACAGACATAAGAGGTTTGCTTATAAACATCATGAATTATCGCGATTTTACGAAAAAAAGTTTTGAAAAAGTTACTTTTTGCGTTGCTCTTAGTTTCGTCGTCCGTGTCTGTCGCGGGTGACCATGAACGGCCATGATCGATGACGACCAACTTTTTCAAAACTTTTTTTCGTAAAATCGCGAACGAAAAATGTGTGGTTTCAAAATTGTTTATACATTTATTTATTTATTTATTTATTTATTTATTTTTTAAATAACAAACATATTTTACGGAATTTTGAGTACGCCGTCCCCTTTACACCAAATTTCCAAATCATCATCATATCAGGCTGCAAATTAACGAAAAACAAACCGTTTTTTGAATGTTCAAAATTATTACGGGTCGTGTTTGTCTGTTTTTGCCTTTAATTTTTCAGGCTAATTTTGCAACGGTCTTATGCATTTTTTAAAAATAAAAAAATAGGTGATGAAAATAAAATCCTTCCCTTGTTGTCAAAACGGTTGTAATTCTTTTCGATCTTTCCCTAAATATTTTTTTTTTAATTTTGAAATCCTATAAATCATTTTAAAGAGACTTATTCTAATAAAACACATCCTTTTATACACCTTGAAAAATTACAACCAGATTTCAAAAATAATTTACATGAGGGTTTCTTACTAGTAAGAATTCTATTTTGAAAGAAATAGTTTAATTTCTGACTAGCGAGAAATCTTACATATTTGGTAGGTTTAAGGACTCGGTCCTAATTCCAGCCATTATGCAAATGGCACATTCTGCCGTGACGTTTCAACGGTTTGACGTTTCTATTTTCATTTTTTTTTTTTGCTGTAGCTCGGGAATTTCAAAGAAAACGCTGATTTTACTGCAAAGAGTCAAAAGCTAAACAAAATTATAGGTTGTAGGTTGATCGAATCTTTGGTCTCAACAAATTTTAATGATTTAAATTTATTCCTAGGTGCTTCTTTCTTCAATTTTGTAGGTTGGTCTTTTAAATGGATTTTACGATTTTTTTTAAACAAAAAAAGTGAGAATTGACATTAATAGTGCTCATCAACCAGAGCCTTAGATACTAAGATATATTTAAACGCATTGTGGGTTCTTGGTAATAACGGGAACTATCTTTATATTTTTAATTAGCTACTATCTCCAAAAGGATTAACGACAAAGTTTGTAAATTTTTAAACTAAAGTTATTTCAGGAATACACGGAGAAAAAAGAGTTTCCAAAATCGTGTACAAGCGTTAATGAAAATGGGAACCACGAACGAAGTGTTCAAATCCCATGGTACGTTTTTGGAAATCAACAAAAACAGTTCAACAATAATGGAATAAGCAGACAAAATCTTCCGTGTAACGAGACTCCTTATGTTCAAACTTTTTCACGACCAGTCTTTACCTTCCACGATGTAGCAGACCAACGAGGGAGCAGATCTTCACTACGGGGAGCAAGAGCAGTCCGCCACAGTTTGCGGCAGAAGATGGTTGAGGGGAGTACACGATGTTCAACTTTCTTATCAGATAAATCAACGCTCTCGATTTGGCGCTGGAAGTCTTTTTCTGCACCCCTTTCTTTTATCTTTTTTCTTGGAATGTGTTTGTTAGTACATGTGTGTATGTGTGTACAAAATGATGCAGTCTTGTTGTTCTGGAGGAAAAGTTTTCTTTGAAGAAAAGCGGTTATGTCCGCTGGCTTTTCTTCAGAGTAGTATAGTTCGTATTGCCTAATGTTTTCCAACGAAATGACGACCATGTCCTGGGTTCATGGGTTCACCGCAGTGTCCTGAGTGTGCAAGTGTCCTGGGGTGAAGATTTATGCAATGCTGCAGTTGTGCAGCTTGCAGCGTGAGAAATGTTTGCCCTGGGAGTGCTAAGTCGCCTGTCGGTGGTGGCCCGCCGTTAATTAATGGGACTTTTGTGGATGGAAAGTTAACGACAATGTTGTAAAAGGAACGATTGACAAATTTGTTTGTGGATGTTTCAGTTTTTTTTACTATGATAGAGCAAAAAGACTATAAACTAATAAAAATATTAGGAATTTTGTGAAACTTCAAGTCCACTATAAAATATTTTCAGCATAATCACAAATTCAAAAGCAATTAGCAAACCCCCACAAACCATTTTGTTTTTTGCTCGTTTGTCCTCCCTGCACCGAAAAACTTTACAATTTGCTATCGAATTAAGCACGAATTTAAATAATGACTAGTTTGGACAACTTTATCTTGCCCTCGTTAGCGCGATTTCGGGGGTTGCAAAACTTCCACCGAACAGACCGCGAGAAAAAAGAAAATCACTCCCAAAATATACACCCCAGATTAAACCAACGCGACACGTGGCACTCTCTGGTGCCGACACACATTTTAGGTTCCAGATGAATGACCTGCTCGATGATGATGATGATGATGATGCAGTTGCTGCAGTGGTCGCAACGAGGACAAAGTTGGTTAACTAAATTTTTCTAAAACTTGACTGAATTTGCCCGCAGCCAAAGTGCTCTCAAATTTGCCAATGCTGCTGCTGCAGTTTGCACTACAACATTGCGAAATTGCAAAATGAGGGAAAACTGCAGGGATTGTTTAGGGGAGAGTGAAGAATAGTTGTTCCTTTTTTGAGTACAATCTTTTATTTTAATTTATCATTTTGATTAAAAATAGATAAAAAAAAACAAAATTCTATAACTTGTTTTCTTCCTTTCTTGCTTTCTTGCTTTCTTGCTTTCTTGCTTTCTTGCTTTCTTGCTTTCCTGCTTTCTTGCTTTCTTGCTTTCTTGCTTTCTTGCTTTCTTGCTTTCTTGCTTTCTTGCTTTCTTGCTTTCTTGCTTTCTTGCTTTCTTGCTTTCTTGCTTTCTTGCTTTCTTGCTTTCTTATTTTTTTCAGTTTTGCATTTTTTTCCAAAAGTATGACTAATGTCCATTCTAATCGGATACGATCCAGTCTCCCTTAAAGCTGATTCAATTCACCCTTAGCTTCAAAACTGGAAACGAAAAAAAAAACTTTTTCTCATTCCACCCTTCCAACTGCATTTGGCAACTTGAATTTTTATTTTACGCCATCAGGATCCACTTTGGTGTCGCGCTTTTTTTTATGTTTGGTTTGTGCTCTTGCGCTATCCTTTACTGTTCGTTCGTGCATACTTTCCTACTCTCTAGTAGTCGGTCGTGTTCTTGTGTAGTGTCGAATTGAAGCTAAAATCAGGATCGTCGTCGTCGTGCTAAGCTCCGTACAGCTTTGTTTGGCATTACTCCAATGGAGAGCGCTTTTTTAATCATCTTTGAATTCTATCAACTTTTGGTTTTGGTACAAGGAAAAGGAGGGAAATTGGAAACTGGGGTAACAGTGTTGGACAATATTTGTTAGACGGAATAAAGCACAGGATGTTTATATTCATTCTAATGCCACAGATATTGATTAGAATCCAAATATGTCAAAATTTAAAATAATCGAAAAAGTGTTAGAAAATAAATAACTACCAGCTGAGCAATTCTCTACACCGAAAAAAAAATCATGTTAAAAATTCATCTTAAAAGGGGTACATCTTTTATGTCAGAAAAAATGTGTAATTTTACCTCTGAAAATGTGTAATTTAACGACTATTCTGGAGTAATGTCTAAATTGAGGAAAAATTACATCATAAAAGAGGTAATATTCAACCTTCCAAATTTACACAATTTTTTGCTGTGTACGGTATCGGTATTTGGCAACTGTCCATACAAACCTGGTACTTAAATATTTGAAAATCTATATCTATTGAATGAACTTTTGGATTGATTTGTCTTCGTCAAAGTTGTAGGTATATACTATTAAAAAAAGTTATACATAAAAAACAATTTTTCAATTAACTTTTGACATAAGATATCGGTTTTCCATAATCCGTATTTCTTTTTAAGTTTTGATTTCTTTTATGTTTCGGAGGAGAAAACCCCGCCACTTTTGAGCCATAGAGAAAAACTTAACATGGAATATGCAGCATTTTTAAATTGTTAGCCATGATTCCAACATTTAATTTTTTTTAAGATTAAAAAAATCACTACTGTTCATTTTTTAGCGATGGAAATTTGAAAATTGAATGCTGAGATATTAGCATTAGAAAATTGAACTGAGAAAACTTCAATTTTGCTGTCTCTTTTTCATTTATTCACTGTATCTTAATTACCAGTGATCTTATCTTCAATTGTGTTTCCTAAATTTTCACATCGATTTTGAGTCTGCCGAATTTGAGGATAGTTCAAAACACATAAAAACTTCGCTAAAAATCAAAAAAGTAACAGAGATTGAGTCCATTTTCCAATTTGAACTCATGACTTCTTGACGTCACTTTCAGTTTTGAGATAATCCTACTTATCAACCTTTCCGTAGTATACTGCAATTCCATGAGAAAGTTAAACAAACTAATTCCATATAAAAATTATACCATATAAAAACTTAACCTCACTAAACTGCCGCTCGAAGCAATATTGTACCAGATGTAATTTGGTCAATTTTAAGTAAATGATAGAGATTGGTTCAAAATCAGATGATTTGTCAGAAAAAGAAACTAATGAAAGTTAGTTCTATGCTGTAGAAATCTAAAAACTGTACCTTGGATTCTGGTTAGTTCCATTTTGGACATTCTTCTGTGTAATTTCCCTGGAAATTTCATGAAAATATTTTCAGACGTAACTTCTTTGGTCCAGGAATGACTAAAGCGGAATTATCAAGTTTCATACTTTTTTCTTTTAAATGTCAGGCAAGATTTTTTTTCTTAAAAAGGTATTTTTCAATATTTATGGTAAAATTTTATAATTTCACAAAAATCCAAAAGGAAAAATCCAGAAATCAACACTACATTGAAAGAAAACTTTAAAAAGTTTTTTTATTATCAAATTTTGTAAAATTTATTTTAATTAATAACGATATTGAATAAATATGACCAAATGGCATTCAGGCCGTTGCAAAGGATGGGAGGGGGGGACAAAAAAATAAATAAAAATTATAAAAATTTAAATAACAAGCCATGTTCCCAACATTTGAATAAAAAAATTGTTTTAAAGTGCATTTTACACCTACCCAGTTGTTTTGCAATCGTTAGTTTTCAAAATATCCAAGTATCGAATAAATTTTTTTTCGCCGAAAATAAAACTTTTTGCGGTGCTGTACATACGAATTCCACAAAAATTGAAAATATTTTTAATCAATCCCAGACATGCTAAATATGGTTTTTAACGCAGGAAAATGCATTTCTAATTGTTTAAAGTTAGTTAAACTTCTATTTCCTTTAAAATTTTTAATTTTTTTGAAAAAAAATAAATTTGCCCCCTGATATTTTTAAAAAACCTGCTACATATCAATGAAGTTTCGCCAGAACTTTATAAAAAATGCTCTCATTTCCCTTTATTGCACTTATTCTTATGTTTTTAACTTTGATGAATTGAAGGTTTTGGACGAACTTCGTTTTGGATGTATTTTGACAAATAAATTCAAAAAATCTCAATTAAATTAAATAGCTGAATCATAAATTCATCTGACTGCCAAATTTTAAGACATTTTTTTTGTTTATAATTATGCTTAAATTTTTTTAAAGAATTTTTTAGAGTTTTTAGAGTAGCGTGAAATTACCATCAAATTCCAATGTTTTGTAATTGTAACGTGTTTAGAACCACTCAATTTTCCACATAAAATCATACGAGTCTAATTATTTGGACGAGGAACCTCCTGAGTAATGTTGGGCTCAAGGGTCCTGATTGCTCAAAATCAACCAGTCCATTCGCGAGCACAAATAGCAGGCGACGCGATACTGCCCTGATGAATTCCTACCGTTTGTCACTATCACACCATTCGCTCCCGGACACTCTCTTTTCTACTCTCCTTCTCTCTCTGATCGGCTCAGTCTCCGAACGGCTCAGACAGGCCGAACGTCGCCGATCACTCTGAACTGAACACATTTTTTCTCTGATGCGCTGCGTTATAATCATTGATTTGGGCTGCCTAAAATCAATGTTATCAATTAGAATGTGCATTTATTTTGATTGACAAACAGTCATGACAAACTGTTTGTTCAATATGAACAGTAGATTGTGATAAATAAAATAAAATAAAAATCCTTTTTTTTTGTTAATTTTCAAAACATTGATGCCAAAAATTAGAAAAATGTTTACTTAAATTTTCCGAAATTCCCGCAAAATTTACACATTTCCTGGGAAACGGAAAATATTTTTTCCGGGAAATCCCGCGACAGGAAATTGCACGCTCTAATCTGGACCATAAGAAACGTTGAATAAAGGTTTCATAAATATATTCAAATAATCTGATAACAAAAGAATCCAACCAATTTTTGTCGCCTGAATATTTTTAGCCGATCCAAATATATTCGAAAATGTATGTCCTTCGACTCTGGAGAGAGGAATGAAAATGTTTAAAATGCATATTCTTTGGCACTTTACATCATAATTTCACATAAAAAATATTTTAAATAATTAGTAAAAATAATGCAGGAAAACGAATTTTGGATCGTTTTAAGTTTTGAGCTTTAGTGGTCAAAGTCAAATTCAATAAAATTGATCTTAACGTTTTGTTTTAATTTGTCGATTTCTAGCATAAATCTTTTCGTCCACCACTGCGACTTTTCAATAGATAATTCTTCTTCTAGCCGTTACACTTGAAAATCACCAAAAAATGTTCCCAAAAGAGGGCTGTGTGCCAAGTGTGAACTGGTGTTGGTGGTCGTAGCATTGGATTGAATCCACCGCGGTAGAACCAGACCAAAGTCGTGAAATAGAGTCATCCACCAGCCCTGGGGCTCACAGTATTGGTGCGGTTTGTGTGTATGTTTGTGTATGTGCGCGCTCTCTTCAGCGGCAGCATCCTCGTGGCGTAGCCAGGACGATAGAATCATATAGAAGGGCGCCACGGCGTCCCGGAGACATAAAGTAGATCGTTACAGTCGCACGTCCCCCCCCCTCCCTCGACCTCCAACCCGGCGGGCAGATTTTTGCGGACCAAAAGCTTTTTTTTTTCTCGAATTGTAGCCGCCGCCGATGATGGTCGTCCTTTTGCTATGTGGACTATGTGTTCTTGAGGATCTTTTTTTTTTATTGTATGTTATATTTTGGTGGAAAGGATTCGCTGCTGCCACGCGCGCGTTTTGCGAGAAATGGTAGAAAAATTCCAATGGATTCATAACGTAACATGTATGCTAATTAAACGATGGGAATGCCGCAGAGCTTTCTGTGGAAATAGCAGCAGCAGCACCAGTCAAATGGGTTCAAACTTTTTTTTTTACGCGAAGGGTAGGAAACGGGGGGTTATTTTCTATTAATTGAATAACTTTTGAATGCGTGCTGGTGGTGGTGGTGGTGGATTTCTGCAGTTTCAGTTGATTGAACTTTGTTGCCATGGAGGGTGAGATATTTTCTAAACGACAATACTTGAAAACTTATCCATGTGATTTTACTTTTAATAAATTGAAAATGATGTGCTGTTTTCAAAAAGAAATTCCCAAAATCAAAAAAATATGACGTAATGTGAAAAATTGCAATTTAAAATTCATAGCCAAAATTTTACAAACAACCTATCCTTACATACACACTGAGTGCTCTCCACCACGATGATGCTTAACCCTGAAAAGCATCCCTCCTTCCAACATCCCTCTCGGCTAATAACTCACTCAAACTCTCGGCTATCCTCCCCAGCCTCTGTCAACTAATTCTCGGAAATCCGTCGACGATGACTTTCCATGAAGGGCCCGACAAGATGAATTACCTACCCTCAGGGGGTGGAGGGAGGCAGCAGAGACCCTCACTCAACGGCCAAAGAGGTAGAAAATGAAAATCTCCGAACAAAAGCTAATGAAAATTTGCTTTTCCATGCTTGCCGGCCGCAGAAAAGACAACAGAATGGGATGAAAGAAAAAGAAGAAACACGCACTGAGGACAAAATGTCCAACCTGGGCAAAAGTGTACAAACGCAGTCTAGACGTTGAGCATTGTGCAGGAAAAAAGCCACAGGACACGACATGTATGACTTAAGTCCCCAAAGTGCGAAGTTTGGCCATTTCCATGGAAAGTTTGCCGGAGTATGATGCAAATTGTTATCACTGATAAAAAAATCCAAAAATTATTGAAAACAAAGTTATTCCTACGATTTCAAATTCAGAACATAAATTTAACTTTTTGCCTTTCGTATAGTAAAATTTTCCACAGAATCGGGATTTTTTTTAATTCTCAAGTGTTTCATTCTTAGTTTGTGACCTTGATTGCTAAATCCTTCTTGAAAGAAACGAAGTTTCTCTATCCCACTCTTCTCGATTAAAGATTCTTATTTGTTCATGCTAATTTTTCATTCTTGATTCAGAAGCTTAGAAATAAAAGAGTATAATTATACAAGAATTACAAAATTTCAACTTGGAAAATTAAGAATTGATAAAAATCTAAGATTTTCAATTTTGTGAACTGAAAAAAACTTAATCTAAATTCAGGAGTTCATTATTTTTAAAATTCAGAAATCGAAAATTATGGAATTCAAATATAATAAATTTTTTAATAGAGCTTTTGAATTTCTGAAAAAGTTTATTAAAATAAAAAAAATAGGTTTGGAAATTCAAATATTGAAGAAACTAAAAATTGAAACCAAAAATCTCAAAAATTTCAGGTTTTGAGAATTTAAAAATAAAAAATTATAAAATAAAACAAATTCAAAAAAAAGAATATTATCATTTCTAAAACTTATAATCTACGGTTTTTTTCTGAAAAAACATCCCCAAATAGCTGAGTGCTCTATTTGGCAGCAGAATCTAAACGTTGAAATATGTAATCTCGCAGTAAAGGCTACATCTCTGAATTGCAAATGTAACATCCTGGAGCAGAACTGTTAAATTCTAACAAAACACTAATTGAAAATAAAAATTAAACTTTTAAACTCAAAAATACAGATTTTTTTTTTCCTAAAATTTCAAAATTCATGAATCATTTTTTTAAATTATACGAAGTGTTACCAAATTTAAAAATTAGAATATTGAAGGATACGAAATAATGGTTTTAAAAAACTCAAGAAAATATTTTATAAATAAATTTTCAAAAGACTCAATGAAAAACAGGATCCGGATTTAGTTTTTTGGAAAATTATAAATTACACAATTTCATTAAAAAAAATTCAGAAAGATCGAAATTAAAAAGCATAATTATTATAAATATAGGAATTCTGGAATTTTCAAAAATTGAAAAAATGTAATATTTACAAATTCTAAGATCCTAAAATATAAACATTTCTGAATAAAAAAATGAATAAAGTGTTATAAAATTTTAATATTCGAGGATTTCAAATTATGGATTTAATGAAACTCGAGAATATAAATTTTATGCATTTTCAAACGTTAAAAATAGAAATTTCACAATGTTAAAAATGTTAATTTTGAAAAATTAAATTTATTTAACTCATAAGTTAAAAAAAAGAAATTTCAAAATTCACGAATTAAGAAATTGAACAATACAAATATGTGATAATTCTTAAATAAAAATAATTTTAAAAATATTTAGATCAAGATCAAAATGTTCAAAAATCAAAATTTCAAAATTTGAATAAAAATATAATTTTTAAGAAAATGTGAAATTTAAAATTTTTAGAATTCACGAAACTAGTCACGAAAAGAATGCGCAACTGTTCTTGACCGCTTTCCTTCCGAGCTCCAAATTTAGCTTAAAGGATCCAAACAAAAATAAATAAATAAAAAGAACGAATGAATCACGGCTCCGGTCTTTCGAAAGAATCGGTTCAAGACGAAATGATTTTAAACTTGTGTGTTTTATTAAGTTTATAAATATATTTTTTTGAATTTCTAATTAATTAGAGTGTAAAATTTTATGTTGAGAACTGAAAATGTATTTTCGATTATTTCAATGCTTTTACATTGATGTGAAAATTGTTAAACGGTGTACTTTTCCAAGTAAAGTTTTCTAAATTTTCAAACAGATATTTTAATTGTGGTTTGGTTGAGCGTTTTAGCAGAATGCATTACTGTGAATACAAAGAGACGAGTTGTTCCTTTTAATTCCGCTATATATTTTAATATCTTGACAGATACGTATTTCGTCTACTACTTGCAGACTTCATCAGTGTTCTGTTCTCGACTGAAGGTT
>NC_068938.1:75507444-75561715 GCF_016801865.2 Culex pipiens pallens | reverse complement strand
TGTGTATGTGTGCACGAAATGATGCAGTCTTGTTGTTCTGGAGGAAAAGTTTCCCTCGAAGAAAAGCGGTTATGGCCGCTGGCTTTTCTTCCGAGTAGTATAGTTCGTATTGCCTAATGTTGTCCGACAAAATGACGACCATGTCCTGGGTTCATGGGTTCACCGCAGTGTCCTGAGTGTGCAAGTGTCCTGGGGAGAAGATTTATGCAATGCTGCAGTTGTGCAGCTTGCAGCGTGAGAAATGTTTGCCCTGGGAGCGCTGAGTCGCCTGTCGGTGGTGGCCCGCCGTTAATTAATGGGACTTTTGTGGATGGGAAGTTAACGACAATGTTGTAAAAGGAACGATTGACAAATTTGTTTGTGGATGTTTAAGTTTTTTTTTACTATGATAGAGCAAAAAACTATAAACTAATAAAAACAATAGGAATTTTGTGAAACTTCAAGTCCACTATCAAATATTTTCAGCATAATCACAAATTCAAAAGCAATTAGCAAACCCCCACAAACCGTTTTGTTTTTTGCTCGTTTGTCCTCCCTGCACCGAAAAACTTTACAATTTGCTATCGAATTAAGCACGAATTTAAATAATGACTAGTTTGGACAACTTTATCTTGCCCTCGTTAGCGCGATTTTGGGGGTTGCAAAACTTTCACCGAACAGACCGCGAGAAAAAAGAAAATCACTCCCAAAATATACACCCCAGATTAAACCAACGCGACACGTGGCACTCTCTGGTGCCGACACACATTTTCGGTTCCAGATGAATGACATGCTCGATGATGATGATGATGATGATGCAGTTGCTGCAGTGGTCGCAACGAGGACAAAGTTGGTTAACTAAATTTTTCTAAAACTTGACTGAATTTGCCCGCAGCCAAAGTGCTCTCAAATTTGCCAATGCTGCTGCTGCAGTTTGCACTACAACATTGCGAAATTGCAAAATGAGGGAAAACTGCAGGGATTGTTTAGGGGAGAGTGAAGAACAGTTATTCCTTTTATTTTGCCTTCCTCACTGAGGTAAGGCTATAATCCTGCTCTAAAAATGAACTTCGTATAAAAACGTCGTAGACCCACCTTCATGTGTACATATCGACTCAGAATCTAAAACTGAACAAATGTTTGTGTGTATGTGTGTGTATGTGTGTGTGTATGTGTGTGTGTATGTATGTATGTGACCAACAAACTAGCTCATGTTTCTCGGCACTGGCTGAACCGATTTGACCCGAACTTGTTGCATTCGACTTGGTTTAGGGTCCCATAGATCGAGTTTTATACAGCTTGAAGCTTCGATAAGTAGTTCAAAAGTTATGAAAAATGTGTTTTCACATATATTTGGATCTCACTTAAATGTATGTAAACTATGTCCGGATCCACCATCCGACCTATTGTTGGTTAGGTTAACAAAATACCTTTCCAACGAGTCTAAAACATTGAAGATCTGGCAACCCTGTCTCGAGATATGGCCACTTAAGTGATATTGATGTACTTTTTTGAAGCCGGATCTCACTTAAATGTATGTAAACTATGTCCGGCTCCACCATCCGACCTATTGTTGGTTAGGTTATTAAAAGACCTTTCCAACGAGTCCAAAACATTGAAATTCTGGCAACCCTGTCTTGAGATATGGCCACTTAAGTGATATCGATGTACTTTTTGGAAGCCGGATCTAAAAAATAGATGAAACTTGTGTACAGCCATTGTTGTGAGGAAGGCTCCAACCACATAGGTGGATTAAGTTAGTTTTTTCATTTAATATTTTGATTAAAAATATATTGAAAATGCTTGCGTTTTTGCTCTCTTGCTTTCTTGCTTTCTTGCTTTCTTACTTTCTTGCTTTCTTGCTTTCTTGCTTTCTTGCTTCATTATTTTTTTTTTGTTTTGCTTTTTTTCCAAAAGTATGACTAATGTTCATTCTAATCTGATACGATCCAGTCTCCCTTAAAGCTGACTCTATTCACCCTTAGCTTCAAAACTAGAAACGAAAAAAAAAAACTTTTTCTCATTCCACCCTTCCAACTGCATTTGGCAACTTGAATTTTTATTTTACGCCATCAGGATCCACTTTGGTGTCGCGCTTTTTTTTTTTTTTTTTTGGTTTGTGCTCTTGCGCTATCCTTTACTGTTCGTTCGTGCATACTTTCCTACTCTCTAGTAGTCGGTCGTGTTCTTGTGTAGTGTCGAATTGAAGCTAAAATCAGGATCGTCGTCGTCGTGCTAAGCTCCGTACAGCTTTGTTTGGCATTACTCCAATGGAGAGCGCTTTTTTAATCATCTTTGAATTCTATCAACTTTTGGTTTTGGTACAAGGAAAAGGAGGGAAATTGGGAACTGGGGTAACAGTGTTGGACAATATTTGTTAGACGGAATTAGACACAGGAGGTATATAATGATTCTGATGCCAAAAGTTATGAAAACTATTGTTTTTTTACTGGAGTTATTAAAATCCAAATATGCCAAATTAAAAAAATACCAAGTGCACAATTGGCAATCGGCCTATTATGTATGTTTTTAATAATTGTATTTTTTTTATTTGGCTCAAACTTCATTGTGGCCAAAGAATCCATTTAATGTCATTGGTTCACCCACAGAAGTTCACCCACATAAGTCTTCATACAATTTTGGAAACTGACCAAACAAACCTGGTACTTAAATATTCGAAAATCTGTATCGATTGAAATAATTTTATGATCGATTTTTTTTCGTCATAGTTGTAGATATATACTTTAAAAAAAGGTACACATAAACAAAATAATTAAATTTTTACACAAAAAATCAATTTCCCCTAATCTAGGGCGTCCAAATTTCCCGGGTTTTGAATTTCCCGGTAAACGGGAAAAATATTATTGGGATCCCGGGAATTCCCGGGATCCCGGGAAATTTATGAAACAGTCATAAAATCTATGTTTTTATTATTTTTCTTATGTTTTTCAAGCTTAAAATCATAGAATTAGCTCAATCATATTAATTGATGATAATCTTCTCTTCAATCTAAACAAGGATGACAAGTTTTAAATTGCCTAAAGGGAATTGAAACAAGTTTGTTTGTTCTTTGTTGTGCTTTGGATTTTAAATGAACTACAAAGCGATTCAAATTAAAAAATATTATATAAATATTTATATCTTTTTTATATGACATGATCAGAAAAGCTTGAAAAAAATATTTGAAAATATCATTTGAAACAAGGCGACTACAAATGACAACCAGTCAATGTAAAATTTAAGAGAAGTTTTGAATTTGATCAATTGCCTTTTGAATGGAATTTTTGCAAACATCCATGTGTTAAAGAAAATCACAGTAAAAATTGAAAAAAATAAAAGAAAACTTATTGATACTTGTATTTAAAAGTTAAACTTTCACAAAAAAAATGCAAATTATCTTTTAGTTATTTCCGCCACCTTGGAAAAAACAGGATTACAGTCCGACCTATAAGTAGATATTAAAGCAATAATTTTAATAATCGGTGTTCTGTGAAATTGTTTTGTTCTGTTCCTGTTTTAACCAAAGTTATTCAAAACATCATGCAAAAAATGGTTAAAAAGGTGTCTTAAATCGTTTCATTTGTTCTGATTTGCCCCAAATGGCAGTGTTTGATATTTTTTTTATTTTAGATCATAAATATACCTAGATATCTCAATCTATTTTTAAATCGCAAGCGCATTTTGCAGATCGGTAATCTATAATTTCAACAGTTTCCCCTCATACTCCAAATCATGCTGATATATGTCGAATACAAATTATAATGCTTTAAATTTATTATCTAATATGAGGTATTCAACTGTTCATCTATTTCCACAACCAAATCTGAATTTCTAGACTAAAAATTGTTTTTTTTTTTATTTTGGGAATTCCCGGGACAAATTATGAAAAATCCCGGAAGTCAGAAATTCGCAGTTTTGGAAAAATCCCGGAAATTTTGTCCCGGGAATTCCCGGCATGGACGCACTACCCTAATCTGTTTTTTATTTGTAATTTTTGATTTTTTTATGTTTCGAAAAAGCCACTTTTGAGCCATAGAAAAGAACTTAAAAGGGATATTTATCCTTTTTGAAATGTGATTATTATTTTAACGTTGAAAACATTGAATGCTGAGGCATTGGAAAATGGGAGCTGCGAAAATTTCAATGTTGCTGTCTGTTTTTTATTCGCTGCATCATAGTAACCAATGTTCTTCAATGTTTCTTAGGCTTAATTTTAGAAATTTTCTAAACAGTTCAAGTAAAATTTTCAGAAATGGTCACCTTTGTGCGCTTTTTAAAAATATATAAAAAGTGCCAATTTTTTATTAAAACCGACATTAAGTGGCCATATTTCCATAAAAGGAAGCATTAGAAACGAAGTAACATGCCATGGTACTAACATTTTAATGGAAAAAAAACTGTTTTAAATGAATTTTACACCTGCCCAGATGTTTTGCAATCATAAGTTTTCAAAACATCTAAGTATCGAGGAAATGTGTCTTTCGCAAAAAAAAAAAACTTTTTCCAGTACTGTACAATGAAATTTCACGAACATTCGAAATATTTTTAATTGATCCCAGACATGTTTAATTTGATTTGAAACGCAGCAAAATGTGTTTCAAATTGTTTCCAGATGATTAGACTTCTATATGCTTTAAAATTATGAGGATTTTTGAAAAAAATTGCCCCCTAAATTTTTTCATCGATTTTGAGTTTGCCGAATTTGAGGATAGTTTAAAACACATAAAAACTTCGCTTAAAATCAAAAAAGTAACAGAGATTGAGTCCGTTTTCCAATTTGAATTCATCCCGTCTTGACGTCACTTTCAGTTTTGAGATAATCCTACTTATCAACGATTCCGTAATATACTGCAATTCCATGTGAAAGTTAAACTAAATAATTTATGAATTTCATATAAAACATAAACTCACTAAACTGCCACTCGAAGCAATATCGTACCAAATGTAATTTGGTAAATTTTAAGTTAATGCTAGAGATTGGTTCAAAATCAGCTGATTTGTCAGAAAAAGAATCCTAAAACTGTACGTTGGATTCTGGTTAGTTCCATTTTGGACTTTCTTCTGTGTTATTTCCCTGGAAATTTCATGAAAATATTTTCAGACGTAACCTCTTTGGTCCAGGCATGACCAAAGCGGAATTATCAAATTTCATACTACTTTCTTTTAAATGTTAGGCAATGTTTTAGTTTTTTTAATTCAAATGCTTAAAAATGAACTTGGTTTACAGATTATTGAACATAAGATGACGAACTGTTTGATGAAGCGAACACGTATTTTCTGGACCAAGCTGATTTTAGGTATGAAATTCATTAATTCATTCATTTACAAATAAAAAAGTATTTCATGTCAGATCAACAAATATTTTTTGAAGATATGGTTCATTAGAATATTCAACAAAATGCAGAAAATTATGTTTTGACATTTCTCATCCAAAAAGATCAACACTTATTTGAAATAAAACGCAAAAAAGCAAAATCTTGTAAAATTTATTTAAATAATTTACGATATTGAATAACGATGAACAAATGGTATTTAAATATTTTGAATATAAATATTTTTTTTTAAATCCAATTGGTTTAGAAAGCAAAACATATTGAATTCAAATTATTTTACCATTTTGCAATGTGTTATATTTATTTATGGAATAATTTATAAATGTAAAAAAAAACTTCTTCTAATCAATGAAATTTCGCCTGAACTTTATTTGAAAACTCTAATTTCCCTTTATTGCACTTATTTTAAAGATTTTAGTTTTGATGAATTAAAGGTTTTTGATGTGCTTTGTTTTGGAGGTATGTTAGCAAATTAATGTAGCTGAATTATGAATTCAACTGACTGCTAAATTTTAAGACACTTTTTTGTTCTTAATTATGCTAAAAAATGAATTTTAACGTTTATTTTGAGCAGTTTTATAAATAAAATCATACATGCCTAATTATGTGGACAAGGAACCTCTCGAATTACTCCGTATTACTACTTATGATTTTATTTGGAAAATAGTAGGGCGATTTTAAAAATTTGGAGTTCAACTTTCTAGGGATGCTGTGACTAACATTTAAGAATTTTGAAAAATGGTTTATAACGGATTTGTGAGTTTCCTATTAAGTGCAAAATCCAGGGTTACAAAATTCCCGGGAAACGGGATATTTTGATGAATTTTTCCCGGGAAATTTGAAATTTATCCAAAATGATTGTGATCCTTCAAACTTTAATTTCTCAAAAACTATTATAAAAATTATTCTTGATATCAACTAAGATTTCATTCAATTTGGTGACCTAACATAAACAAAAACGTTAAAAAATCAAAATCTTGATATTGGCCGGAAAGGTTTAATATCTTGTTTCCAAATGCTTGACAACAATTTTCGTTAAGAAATGTTATCAAAAAGAAGTTTACTTTCATTCAATAACAGCGTAATTTTTGTTGCTCAACGAATAAGCAAGAATTATTACCAGCTGTGAATGCTTAAGAAATAAGTACTATCTGAAATAAATCTTGACATGAAGTTCACAGAGGAGCTGATCAGTTCAATATGAACAGTAGATTGTAAAAAATAAAATAAAATAAAATCCTTTATTTTTTTTGGTAATTTTCAAAACATTGATGCCAAAAATTAGAAAAATGTTGACCTCCATTTAAATTTTCCGAAATTCCCGGAAAATTAACACATTTCCCGGGAAACGAACGCTCTAATCAGGACCATGAGAAACGTTGAATAAAGGTTTCATAAATATATTCAAATAATCTGATAACAAAAGAATCCAACCAATTTTTGTCGCCTGAATATTTTTAGCCGATCCAAATATATTCGAAAATGTATGTCCTTCGACTCTGGAGAGAGAAATGAAAATGTTTAAAATGCATATTCTTTGGCACTTTACATCATAATTTCACATACAAAATATTTTAAATAATTAGTAAAAATAATGCAGGAAAACGAATTTAGGATCGTTTTAAGTTTTGAGCTTAAGTGGTCAAAGTCAAATTCAATAAAATGGATCTTAACGTTTTGTTTTAATTTGTCGATTTCTAGCATAAATCTTTTCGTCCACCACTGCGACTTTTCAATAGATAATTCTTCTTCTAGTCGTTACACTTGAAAATCACCAAAAACGTTCCCAAAAGAGGGCTGTGTGCCAAGTGTGAACTGGTGTTGGTGGTCGTAGCATTGGATTGAATCCACCGCGGTAGAACCAGACCAAAGTCGTGAAATAGAGTCATCCACCAGCCCTGGGGCTCACAGTATTGGTGCTGTTTGTGTGTATGTTTGTGTATGTGCGCGCTCTCTTCAGCAGCAGCATCCTCGTGGCGTAGCCAGGACGATAGAATCATATAGAAGGGCGCCACGGCGTCCCGGAGACATAAAGTAGATCGTTACAGTCGCACGTCCCCCCCTAAACCTCCGCCCCGGCGGGCAGATTTGTGCGGACCAAAAACTTTTTTTTCTCGAATTGTAGCCGCCGCCGATGATGGTCGTCCTTTTGCTATGTGGACTATGTGTTCTTGAGGATCTTTTTTTTTATTGTATGTTATATTTTGGTGGAAAGGATTCGCTGCTGCCACGCGCGCGTTTAGCGAGAAATGGTAGAAAAATTCCAATGGATTCATAACGTAACATGTATGCTAATTAAACGATGGGAATGCCGCAGAGCTTTCTGTGGAAATAGCAGCAGCAGCACCAGTCAAATGGGTTCAAACTTTTTTTTTACGCGAAGGGTAGGAAACGGGGGGTTATTTTCTGTTAATTGAATAACTTTTGAATGCGTGCTGGTGGTGGTGTTGGTGGATTTCTGCAGTTTCAGTTGATTGAACTTTGTTGCCATGGAGGGTGAGATATTTTCTAAACGACAATACTTGAAAACTTATCCATGTGATTTTACTTTTAATAAATTGAAAGAATGTGCTGTTTTCAAAAAGAATTTCCAAAATTAAAAAAAAATATGACGTAATGTGAAAAATTGCAATTTAAAATTCATAGCCAAAATTTGACAAACAACCTATCCTTACATACACACTGAGTGCTCTCCACCACGATGATGCTTAACCCTGAAAAGCATCCCTCCTTCCAACATCCCTCTCGGCTAATAACTCACTCAAACTCTCGGCTATCCTCCCCAGCCACTGTCAACTAATTCTCGGAAATCCGTCGACGATGACTTTCCATGAAGGGCCCGACAAGATGAATTACCTTCCCTCGGGGGGTGGAGGGCGGGCAACAGAGGCCCTCACTCAACGGCCAAAGAGGTAGAAAATGAAAATCTCCGAACAAAAGCTAATGAAAATTTGCTTTTCCATGCTTGCCGGCCGCAGAAAAGACAACAGAATGGGATGAAAGAAAAAGAAGAAACACGCACTGAGGACAAAATGTCCAGCCTGGGCAAAAGTGTACAAACGCAGTCTAGACATTGTGCAGGAAAAAAGCCACAGGACACGACAAGTATGACTTAAGTCCCCAAAGTGCGGAGTTTGGCCATTTCCATGGAAAGTTTGCCGGAGTATGATGCAAATTGTTATCACTGATAAAAAAATCCAAAAATTATTGAAAACAAAGTTCTTCCTACGATTTCAAATTCAGAACATAAATTTAACTTTTTACCTTTCGTATAGTAAAATTTTCCACAGAATCAGGATTTTTTCTCAAGTGTTTCATTCTTAATTTGTGACCTTGATTGCTAAATCCTTCTTGAGAGAAACGAAGTTTCTCTATCCCACTCTTCTCGATTGAAGATTCTTATTTGTTCATGCTAATTTTTCATTCTTGATTCTGAAGCCTAGAAATAAAAGCGTATGATTCTAAAAGAATTACAAAATTTCAACTATAAAAATCAAGAATTGATAAAAATCTAAGATTTTCAATTTTGTGAACTGAAAAAAAAACTAAATTCAGGAGTTCATTATTTTTAGAATTCAAAACTCGAAAATTGTGGATTTCAAATAAACTTAAAATTTTATTAGAGCTTTTGAATTTCTGAAAAAATATATTAAAATTAAAAAAAATAGGTTTGGAAACTTAAATATTGAAGAAACTAAAAACTGAAACCAAAAATTTCAGGTTTTGAGAATTTGAAACTAAAAATTATAAAATTGAACAAATTCAAAAAAAAAGAATATCAATTTGTAAAACTTATAATCTGGGGTATATTTCTGAAAAAAAAATCCCCAAATAGAGCACTCAGCAAGCAGAATCAAAACATTGAAATATGTACCCTCGCAGTAAAGCTGCATCTCTGAATTGCAAATGTAACAACCTGGAGCAGAACTGTTAAATTCTAATAAAACACCATTTGATATGAAAAATTAAACTTTAAAACTCAAAAATACAAACATGTATTTTTTCCTCAAATTTGAAAATTCATGAATCATTTTTTTTTTTCAATTATACGAAGTGTTACCAAATTTGAAAATTAGAATATTGAAGGATATGAAATAATGGTTTTAAAAAACTCAAGAAAATATTTTATAAATAAATTTTCAAAAGACTCAATGAAAAACAGGATCCGGATTTCGTTTTTTTGAAAAATTATTAATTCCACAATTTCATTTTAAAAAAATTCAGAAAGATCGAAATTAAAAACAAAATTATTATAAATATAGGAATTCTAGAATTTTCAAAAATTGAAAAAATCTAAAATTTACAAATTCTTAGATCCTAAAATATAAAAATTTCTTAATAAAAAAAAAGAATAAAGTGTTATAAAATTTAAATATTGGAGGATCTCTAATTATGGATTTAAAAAAAACTCAAGAATATAAATTTTATGCATTTTCAAAAGTTAAAAATAGAAATTTCACAATGTTAAAAATGTTAATTTTGATAAATTAATTTTTTTAACTCATAAGATAAAAAAAAAGAAATTTCAAAATTCAGGAATTAAGAAATTGAACAATACAAATATTTGATAATTCTAAAATAAACATAATTTTATAAATTTTTAAATCAAGATCAAAATTTTCAGTATCTAATTATTCGGAATTTTTATATCAAAAATTTTTAATAAAAAAATAAGTTTCAAGAATTTGTGAAATTTAAAAATTTTAGGATTCACGAAACTAGTCACGAAAAGAATGCGCAACTGTTCTTGACCGCTTTCCTTCCCAGCTCCAAATTTAGCTTAGAGGATCCAAACAATCTCCAAAAATAAATAAATAAAAAGAACGAATGAATCACGGCTCCGGTCTTTTGAAAGAATCGGTTCAACATGGAATGATTTTTAAATTTGTGTGTTTTATTAAGTTTATAAATATAATTTATTGAATTTCTAATGAATTAGAGTGTAAAATTTTATGTTGAGAACTGAAAATGTAATTTCGATTATTTCAATGCTTTTACATTGATGTGAAAATTGTTAAACGGTGTACTTTTCCAAGTAAAGTTTTCTAAATTTTCAAACAGATATTTTAAGTTTTTTTGTTTTTCCAAAAGTAAAACTGAATAATTTTCAAACAAAATTAAAAAACTTTTCTGTGCACAACTGATCTCTAATATGAATAAAAGTAAATAATTTTAAAAAGTCCAATAAAAAAGGCATATCACACGACTCTTCAAATAGCCTTTTCATCCAAATTTTGAAAAAGAGAGAAGGAGCCGTTCAAAAAAGCCGCTCCTTTTAATGAGCGAGCAAAAATGAGCGGCTTCTAAAAAAGAACAGTTTTGCCCACATCTACTACTCAAGAAACTTTCGACAGAAAAACATCTAGTAAAAATTCTGCGACCTCATTTATATCATTTATATATGATTCAGTTCGAATTTGAACTTTATTAGTGAAGTTTTTTTTTAAAAAAAAGGACCTATTATCTAGTGTGTTTCATATATTTATCGGACTTTAAAAAAAAACTCTGGATTTCTTCCCACTCTTTTTTTTAATTTTTTTTCTGTAATTTTTAACTGTGACTATTTTTAAAACTCCCACGGGACATTTCTGGCTATTAAAATCCATCTATCCGACAGTAGTGTCCCCATCCCAGTGAGTCATTCTTTAGCAACAGGCTCAAAGACAGTACATAGAATACACAAGAAGAAGAAAAACTTAAGGTCCACGTCCTGGTTTGAGGTACAGCTTCGAACAAGCGAGCTTTGATTAAAAAGGGCGGAAAAGAAGGAAGGAACTTTATTTTTCTTGTTGAAGACACTTGAGACGATTGGCAAATAGCCTCTAGGCCGCACGACTTGGTCGAGCAGGGATAGGAAAAAAGAGCGTACCTGACGCATAAAAAGTCCCGTCATCGTCGTCATCATCACCATCAGAGAGCACCCGGGTGCAATCCCGGGGACAACCCTTTTTTTCTTGCTGTTGGCTCCAAAAGGATGTGAATGGTTGTGGGAGGGTTGTAAACAAATCAGAGTTCTCTGTAAAAGTTGTTATTTTACTAAATTTTCTATTTGATTGAACGTTGATGTTTCGCTTTAATTTAAACTGTATTTAAGATATTTTGAATAGTAAAGAAATATCTTTCTTCAATTTAACGTTTTACAATCTTTTTATTTATTTAATAAGCTTTACTCAACTAATTTGTTTTAAATCTTTTTGAACACATTTTATTTCCTTTCTGTTTAACTTTTTATGGTTTTATTGGTTTTTTCCTTTAAACTCTCACAATTTTTTTAACCGGATTGTATTTTTTCGAAATTTAACAGTTTAAACTGTGATTCCCCTGAGAACTCCTTCATCTAGATGGAACAAGTTGTTGTTTTGTCATCAAAATCATCACCGATCTCTTCTAGCCGCAGGCAGCATCGGGTTTGTGGTGAAATAAAAAGAGGAAAAACATATAAAAAAGCAGGAAATCTACACCAGAAAGGAGCAAACCCCAGAACTATGCTGCTGTTAAAATCCTGCTCCAAAAGCAGCGCACAGCGGCAGTGGTCCCGGAATCGTTTTGTGGCCATGAAAGGAACTACTTTGCATATTCCGACCCATGGACACTGCCCCCGCCCAAGTCGGCACTGGACCGGTATTACTGTGGTGGAAACTTACCTTCGTCAAAGTTCAACAAGGGTGTTGTCAAGCAAAAAGTGTGAAAGTATTGCGAAGGAGTGTTGGGACAGTCTCTTTTATTTCGGCGCACTTTATTGCGACCGGTGAGGGAAGGTCAATCAGGGATGAAATTGATTATAAACTGGATGTTCTACTGTTTCATGGAATTTTTCGATCTTCTCTCTATTGTCAATACTATGAAAAAGGAAGACACACGCACCTTTTTTTCAAGTCTTTTATTCATTTAATAGAGGTTTAAATGAATAATTTTATTTTGTTCGTGATTTAGAACTTCATGCTTAAATTTTTAAATATGTGATTCAAATTAATGTTGATACGAAAATGTTCTTTTCTTCTATCAATTTTTAAATATTTATCTTTAATTAAAAAAATGTTAATTACATTTTTCAAAACAGACAAGCAGTTTGTAGTTTCACAAATTATTTTCATATTTAGTTAAATAACTGTTTAATAGCATTTTAGCATAGCATGAGGAATTGAATTTAAATTTAAAATAAAAAGTTAACAAGTTAATGTACCAAAACTTGTTAGCGAAAAACAATAAATTATAAATTTACGTCTAAATTGCGTAATTCGCAAAAAAAAATCAATTTTATTTCAAAATTAATAAATAGATTGAATTTTAATTTCTGTTCTTGAGATTTTATATTCAAGGGCAAACTTCATAAAATTATTGTGTATTACAATAAAAATTAAAATCTCGTGTTCTAAGTTCACTTAAAAAAAATGAATGATTTTTTTTATTCAACAGTTGCATGCAATCTTCTCAAATGGTCGCAATAATGTAAAAAATATCCTAAAAAATCTTAATAATGCTACAAATTACACAAAATTTGTTCTGGTTAGTGTTTTTTTTTTAATGATAAATAGATTAAGGCCTGTTGTACAAAATCAAATCATTTTCCACCAAAATTTTAAATTTTAGCCTGGAAAGCAAGTTAAACCACCAAGCCCACAAAAAAACGGAATCGACGTAACACCTTATAATGTGGCCCTCTTAAACCTTGCGGTTTCTTCAACGGATCCACAGGCGTGTATCGTTCTTTTTGCGACAAGACTCTGGGTCTCCGGGTCTCCTAAGTGTGAAGGTATGGCACGGGGAGAGGGCAACGAAAACCTATATTTCACTTAGATTTTTTTGCGTCCGCCTCGGGATTCGAACCGGCGACCTCTGAATTGTGAGTCCAGTGCGCGGTCCGATTGATCCACACAGGCAGACCCAAGCCCACAATTATCCATATTGCATTTTAAAGATCAAAACAAAATCCAGATGTGGAAGAGAATGTAATTTTTGACGAATTTCAATAAACAATATCGGCATGAAGTAATAACTGAGTTATTACATACTCGACATTACTTTGAATGTCATGTACAAATATACTTTTTTTATGTTTCATGTAAGTAGTAATTCAAAATGGCAGAGATCTCAAAACTTATTTAGATTATATAATTTAATTGTAAAGAATTTGATAATCATAATTTTGATAAGCAACACCTGAAATAAACTAAGTGAATATGAAGCCAAAATTTAAGCTAAATCTAAGCAAGTTCAAAATTTTTCATTTCGTTAAACTTCAACCATTGATGTTCATTTTCCAAACTTGCTCAGATAAAGTAAGTTGCATTCTCTGCCAACTCACACAAATTCGGAAAAAGTTGCACCAACTAACTTCGATTCGCTTTAACGGTGCGCATCAACCAGAGCTTTTGCACCCATATTTTTGTTACAGACATTTTAGTATCTTCAAAACTACGGTTACTATCGAAATATTTTATTTTTCATCCCCTAATGTACTGTCCACAAAGTAATTTACAACAAAGTTTGATTCATTTTACAACCCCGTTATTGCAGGATTGGGTCTGTTAGATTTTCAATTTTGGAATAAGAAGACAACAACTTCCTTCGTGGCTGTACACTCTTAAACATTGTCCTAGTAATAATGTTGAGCCCTGATCACGAATCAAAGGTATTTTTTTTATATTCAGTGACGGAGTGGCGGTACAACCCCTTTCATTTTCCTGGATTTTTACTAAGACTGTGTTTAGTGTGGTAGTGTTTAGAAGTTTGGTATCAAAAGTCCAAAAAAAATCAATAAAAAATAAAATAATAGTTTTTAAAATCACTCGCAACTGTAAAAAAACCGAGAGACATGTAATTTTATGAGCAATTCAACGTGCTTTTCGAATCTGCAATAATTTAGAGAAGTCATTTATTCATTTAGAATACAATATTACATTTTTAAACTACGTGACTGTTATCAATGTTTTTCAAAGCTGTAGAGCAGACAAAAACAAAATATTTGATGCATAAATGTATTGGGTTTGCTTGTATTCACTACGAGTGATCACAATCTTACTATTTTTTTATTTTTTGAAAAAGTGATGATTTTGACCTTTTTTTTACCAGTTTTTCGATATTTTAGGATTTTTTATTTCATGTAATTTAAAAAAATAAAATTTTGTATATGAATGAACATTTTCATCGTTTTTGTAGCTTACTAGCTATTGCTAGAATTAGGGTTTATTTTAAATGATGCGGTAACCCTGCAAATATACAAAACATGTAATTTAATAATTAAATTTTTTGTTGCAGATGGAAAAATGGCCCCTCTGGATTATTGCAGATTCGAAGAGTACATTAAATTTCTTATGAAATCATATGTCTCACGATTTATGACAGTTGGGTAACGGAAAATTGCAGGGATTCACTTTGACATCCAAATTCTATCTCTTCACGGTTTCGAGCTACATATCACTGAAAAACGTGTAAAAATTCAGAAAATTAAAGAATTTGGGCCACCCCATCGTCTCGAGATATCGAAAAATGTACCTCAGGCACAAAATGATGTATGAAAATTCATAAATCTGTATCTTTGAAGGAATTTTTTGATCGATTTTGTGTCTTCGATTAAGTAGTAGGTATGGATACAAACTACTCCGGAAAAAATGATTATCAGTATTTTTTTGTTTAACTTTTTGTCACTTGATTTGCAAAAAAAAACACTATTTTTTATGTTTTAGACGACATCATTCTTGAAAAAATCAAAATATGGGTCGCAAAAATTTGTCCACTTTTATTTTTCCATGTAAAATCATATTTGCAATCAAAAAGTACTGTAGTGAAATTTTGATAAATGCACAGTTTTTAAGTGAAAAAATATATATACCTACAAATTTGCCGAAGACACCAAATCGATCGAAAATTCCTTCAAAAGATACAAAAAATCAAAAATCAAATTATTCGCTCTACAGCATTGCCTTGGCGTTCTCGATTGCGAGATTCCTACTCGAAACTAGGTGTCCGAAGGCTTGATTGTTGAGGCAATTGCAAACCTCTTTTTACACCTTAGCTTCCATCTACCCCGGGATTCGAACTGACGACCTTTGGATTGTTAGTCCAACTGCCTACCAGCGACTCTACCGAGACAGGACCCAGGGAGACGACTCCTACACCTGGACTGAGCTAACGACCTAACCTTTGTAGGTTAGTCCGGGACCAACATTTACTTCCCTTCCGACGGAAGGCGTGATCAGACAAATCTCGTCTCGAAAAATGCCGCCGGGACCGTCTGGGATCGAACCCAAGCCGACTGGGTGAGAGGCAATCACGCTTACCCCTACACCACGGTCCCGGTCTGTAACAAAAGATACAGATTTTTGAATTTTCATACATCATTTTTGTATGATGTAATTATATGGACAAACTAACGATACAAAATGGCTTCTTTGGACATACCGAAGGTACCAAAAAAGTTTCAGCCGGACTAAAAAATACAAAAATTAAAATTGAAGAATAAAGACAGTTTTCGTAGAGAATTGCTCAACTGTTTTATTTTAGACTTATTCTCTACTGCCCAATTTTTTTATTTTTTTTTCTTCTCGTATTTAGGAGGTTATTTTGAGCTATTTTTGTTCTACCAAAAACTTTATTTCTCTTGTTTTATGTTTTCTTGTTTCATTTTAGTTTTGAAATCTGCATTTATCTTGTTTAGTTTATGATTGTTTTTGATAGTGTTTAGCCTATTCTCTCACCTTCTACAATTTGCTTTTCAATTTTTTTCTTGTTTTTCCAGTCAATTTTTAAATTTTTGCTTTTTCTCCATTATTATTATTTAAATTTTTAAAAAATGCGTAAAGGCATAGTCTGGGACACTACACAAATTACTGCATACTTCTTTCTATTTAAAATGTAGAAAATGTTAGTAAAAAACACAGCCAATGATTTGAGGGTCATCAAATTACATTTTTAAAAACATTGTCAAGTCACTGAAAATAAGACAAACTTCCAACCCTAAAATTTTCTATAATTTTATAAGAGTTCTTCTTTCCCAATTCAAAATCAAAAATTTGTTAGAAATTTTATTTCTGGCGGTTTTTTAGATCGAAGCCCGTCTAGAGGCGGGGTTGGAATTATGAAAAAAAAAAACAAATATCAACTTTAAAAAACGATGAACCACAACCTTGACCATGTCACCCCTGTCAACCTTGTCATCCCATAGATGACACTCGCTGGACGGCACACGACCTTTCCTGATTGACGGCCCCTCTCGCCGTCGATGGTGAAAAATTGCGACACATTCCGCACCGCATCCAAGTTTTCGTGCGAACTTTATGGAAGGGAAAATTGAAAAGCACGAACTTTGTACGCTGTTTGGAGCCCTACAACAAAAAAGTAAAGCAAGACTTTGCGGACGAGGGTTCGGAAACCCCAAAGACCAGTGATTTACTGGTTTTATGACAAATCGTTGGGGCGGTACCTTTTTGTGTGCGTGTGTGTGTTTGTGTTTTTCCCCGTAAAGTGCCCGTGTTTCATCTTTTCCTTATTTAACGATAGGACCGATTCTGGTCAGTAGCGGCAGCCACAAAAAAAAAGAAAGTAGCCATTTCGCGCGGCCTTTTACTAGGTTTTGGACATTTCCAAGTAACTTCGGGATGGGTCAAAATGTTGGACAACATACGTACAATCTCACAGGCACACGTCCATCCAATGGCGCGTAAAAAATAAAATCAACTGTGTCATAAAAACGAGCAAAAGTGACCACAAAACACCTCGTAAAAAGTTTCAATTACGTCCTGCCCGCTGGTCATACACGGACTACGTACCAATTTGGGTAGGTACCTGGCACAAAACCCGGGAATCGGCGACCCTTAATATCCTGTAAGTACACGGAAACCGGGAAAATTCCTGGGAAATCTTTACCCACCCTCACCCACGTCCTCCCGCCCAAGTTCTGAGAAAGTTCTTGGGTCTAATTGGGGTGGCAGAAGAGGAGGGAGGGCACTGTGCGTTACGGAGGAACATGAAAATGCAATTTACACCTCTGTCAACCTTTGTTTACGGCGACGTTTACCTGGTACTTCAGGATACCGTTGGAATGAACAACCTCCGGCGCCTCACCCTTACTGTCAACCTTGCCAAGTGAGGATGGAACCTTTCCGGACTATGGTTATTTAGCATGTTATTTATCCATCTTACTAGGTTGTAGGTACTCAAGTATCTAACGAGAATGATGCTTTGAGTGTCATTACAGAAAAAAAGTACATTATTGGGTAAACAAAAACCTTAAACTTCGTTTTTTCCATATCTTCCACCAACCATGATTTATGCCACAATATCTAGCATTTTACAAGTGAAACTAATCACAAGCCTTTTCCAATCGTTCACGGTCCCCGCACCCAGAAAACCCTAGCATAAATCTACGCTCATTAAAAGTCGTTCGTTCGTCACACGATACAACTCACAACTCTCATTCACTGTCTTGCGGCCTCAAATCAATCATTCAAACGTCGCAGCACTTTAATGTTTCAATCCACTTAATTAAGGCACACACACACCCCCGATAGATGCACAGATACAGGCCACATGATTTATCGACATATCACCCCTTTTCGTGCGGCAATTGACAGCCACTTCGGTGCGACCATAAAACGCCACCACCACCGTCGACTTCACCAGAACTACCAGAAGAAGCAGCCGCCGTCATCATTGAGGTTCGTGGCCTAATGCTAGAAGAGCATATTCATCGTATTATGAAGGAGTAGGAGGAGGACCTTCACAAGTGTTCCGAGAATGAGCTCGTCGAATTGAAAGCTAGCCGGAGACGATCCCAGGCTCATTTAGCACCGTAACACGGTTTCACCACGAGCCTGGTGGTGTCGTGTATCACCTGGGTATGAGTTCCACTTGAGCGGCAGAGGTGCTAGAAGGATTTCAAGTGTTCGTTTTCATTCTCGAAGGGATACGCCACTTGACGAATGCATGGAGGCCCCTTCGGAGTGTGACGGTACAAGTTTGAGCATTTTTTCGGTGATTTAACGGAAATAAAAAAGGATTTAATCAAGATTTTGAGTGCAAAACTCGAAAGCACAATTGGAACAGAATGCCGTAATCAACGTCTTTTTAGAGGAGGAAGATAAATCTTTCCGTCGAGTTTACAGTTTAAGGCACCGTTGATGTTACAGGCGAAGGCGAGCGTTCCCATATCCTAGAATGTCTTGAAGGCATGCATTGCATATAAGTCTGGAAGGATTCACGAGCTGGTTCAGGAAGGTCCCACTTGAGACCCTTTATAGATGCACTAGGCTTGCCTGGCGCAAGTTGTCGAAGGTGATAGCAAATGTGAACCACAGTGAATGCTTGAAAATTCCATGTAAAGTTTACAATGTATAAAAATTATGTTTTGCCTTTCCTACTAAAACAAATCTGAGCCTTAAGGGGTTGGTTTTAATTTTTGCAATAATTTCGTCTGGAATCAAAAAAATACGATTTCAAAAAATTGCAGACTTTATGTCAAGCAAATACAGACACCACCATTGAGGAAAATGGCAACCCTTAACACTGTTCTTTCGTGGCGCTCAGAACCGGCAATTTGAAAATATGTTGAACCCTTTTTTGAAGTTGTATAAAAAGTGTTTTTATCATAACTTTGAAACAACTAAATAAAACATTACAATTTTCAATACCAATCTGTGGGACCCGAAACTGGACCGAGTAGACTACAGCCGTGCAAAATTCGTTCAGCACAGACAATGAAGGGGAGTCTACGATGTTAAATTAACACTGGAACGCCCAACGCATGTCCAACTTACACGGACGCCCAAGCCTCCCAAAAAAGATGGAACGGTAACTTCAACTCGCTGGTTCTCGGGCCTTACTCATCCAATCAAGATGATTCTTCTTTCCAGTGATTTGTTAGAATGTTTAGATGATTCTAGAACTTTGCAGAACTTAATTTGAACAAATCTGTCATTTTTGCGACCGAAAACATCGTTCCACTTTTTTTTTAAAGACTGCCTCCGCGGAATTTTCGGCGATTTTTTTTTACACGCGAAAAAAAAAGTTGGAACGATGTTTTTGATCGCAAAAATTACAGATTTGATCAAATTAAATTCTGCAAAAATCTAGAATCATCTAGACATCCTAACAAATCACTGGAAAGAAGAATCATCTTGATTGGTTGAGTTCGGGCCCGAGAACCAGCGAGTTGAAGTTACCGTTCCACCTTTTTTGGAGCCTTGGGCGTTGGAATGTTAATAAGTTCATTTTTCAAGTGATTTTATGGCCTCTCCTCAGTGAGGAAAGCAAAGGGTATAGGATTTATTTTTGGATCGGACTAAAGATCACTCTCTGTAAACCTAATATTTCTCGAGAAAAAATCATTTAAAAAATTTCCATAAATTAATGGACGATTAATTTTTGGCGCCCAATCGATTGAAAATGACAGAACTGGTCTATCTCCCATCTCCGAATTTTGGGAGTAAATTTGTCATAGAGCTTCGCCAAAATTTTCGTAATTGAAAAACGCCACTTTTGGTACTTAAAAAGTATAGATCATCACTTAAATTTTTAATATTATCGCAGTTTTAGTAAAAATGTTACCTAATGCATCATAACAATGTATTAATTAAAATATTCAAAATCACTAGAACGAGTAAACTACGAACTGTATTTTAAGATGAATGCTCCAAGCGTTCTTACTCGTTCCGCACGAGTTTTGCAACCACGCAGTGTTGTTGTCATCTCGATGAAAATGCTCAGAAGTTCTTGTAGTGAAAACAGGTCACTGCTACCTTCATCCGTTGATGCTGGTTGGTTTTCCCTCGGTTGCTGACTGAAGCCTGGAGGTGTTGTATTCTTTGCAACTTTTTGCCGCTGATTCAATGGCATTGGCTGCAGTTTTGGAACCACTCGAGCAGATCCCGCTCCTGGTGACGCCAAAGCAGGAAAATCCACGTCCGTGAAAGTTGGTGGTGTTTTGCGGCTATTTGGTTGGTGCCTCGTCGTCGCTTGCTGCCAAATTTTTACAAACTCAGCTCAATTTGGGCAGCTGCGATTCTTGGTCGAATGGTCGCTGCCGCAATTGAAGCATTTCGCTTCGATGTTCTCGTTGATTGTGTTGCAAGCTTGAGTTTTGTGCTCACCTCCGCAGGTTGCACAACGACTCTTGATGAAACAATTCCTTCCACCATGTTTAAACTGCAAGCAGTTCGAACATTGCGTCACGTCACTGTGCATTGGACGATAACGTTCCCACGTCACGATGATGTTGAAAATTGCCCGAACTGCCTTCAGCTCAGACGGCGTTGTCGATCCTTTCTTGAGATGAACCAGGTACAGTTGATCACGATACTTGATGTCCTTGTTGTGTCTTGTCATCTTGAAGACTTCGATCACGTCCAACTTAAGAGTTCTGAGCTCTTCGTTCAACACACTCACATCCATGTCGTACAGGCCACGGAGGACCTGTTTCATGGGGCGTTTACGTGGATCGTCATGGCCTTAGTATTCAATCTTTGTATTGTTCAGGAAATCCCGAACGTAGTTGTAATCCTTTCTGCCAGGTAGCAGAACTTTGAGTCCATCAGCACACAAGCGAATGGAAGCTCGTAAAGCACCAGCAGCGCCGTACCTAGGGGTTGGCGTAGTTGGCAACCGATAAGGGCGCCAGCCCTTGGGGGGCGCCGAAATCGATGATAGTACAAAATTTTCATGTTAGTTATAACATTCTCATTAGGTATTTGCAACAGAATGGGTGCCAAATTATAAAGTAGAACTATAAATAACTAGATAATTTGGTTTAAAATATAAAAAAAATATGATTTGGGTGCGTTAAAATCAATTATATGAATATTTCTACCGAAGTGTTTTTGAAATAGTAGTTTATGCAACAAGTTGCAAAAAGAAGATTTTTTCAGCACGAGTTGTACATGTATCCAACGAGGTTTACCGAGTTGGATAAATACGACGAGTGCTGAAAAAATCAAGTTTTGCAACGAGTTGCTTACAACATTTTTTGCAATTCCGAAAAAAACGCTTATTTAATGGAATTTTATGTCAAACATTCATGTGTTTAGTAAATTCATCGTTCAAAGCAAAACAATATTGAAAAATGTTACTTTTCGATACCAGTGCTGAAAAGTTCAACTTTTCAGCACCTATTTCAGTGCTGAAAAGTAGAACTTTTCAGCACTGTTATTGAAAGGTATTAATTTTCCATTCTGTTATTTTTGGCAGGGAAAAGTAGGCCGTTTCGTTTCTCGAGAAGGGCAGGAAAAGTTGACAGTTTCACAGTGGAATTGCAAAAAAATATTTTTTTTTTATCAAAGAAGGGGCGCTCAAGTGGCAGAAAGTTCAAGGTTAGAACTCCTTGAACTTTCTGCCAGCTTCTCAAAATGAATACATTGTATAAAGAAATTTAAGTAATATCAAAAATTTACAACTATATGTTAATTTAATTTGGATGTAAATCACAATCAGCCAAAAATGATGGTCATATTTCGAGCTTCTTAGGCTGTTGCAAATATTCCCCCCCCCCCCCCCCCAGCCATACGAACAGCAGAACAAAGGAAAGGGAGCGTTTTTTTTTTGGGCTCTTATTCACCCTTTCTGGCTTGCTTTCGCTGCCGCTGCTGCCCATTTGAAATTTTTCTTGACCGATTCCTTCCGAAGTGCATACACCGCTTTTAAATGCAAATTCATGCATTGAAATTTGCGTACGCTTTTTTCAAAATATTAGTGTTTTGAAATAGGAAAACAGCTTTAAATTTTCACTAATAAGACCAACATTATTTTTTCAAGAAAAAACATATTTTTCAGAGCACACAAAATGATCTAAACATCACTTTTTGAGTTTTAGCTTAACCGGTGTTGTTTACTTTTTTAATCGTCTAAAAAGCTTTGGTAATGAGAAACGATTCAAACTTTTTTTTTTTTCAAGTAAAAAACAAAAAATAATTTTTTTCAAGGTTTGAAAACATTGATTTAATCTTTGCTTAAAAAATAATTTTCTGAAACATAAAATTTAATATCACGAATTAAAAATATACCGATCAAAAAAATCAATGCAAAATATAATTATAAATATAAAATTATGATAAATATTCTTAAGCCTCATATGGGCGAATCACTTTTCTTATCTTGATATTTTTGCCCAAATATTAAAATAAGTTTCATCATGAATTGCGCTGGATTTTGAATGATCTTTAATTGATTTTGACGAAATATGGTTCTGCCGCTGCATGTTGAAAAATTATACTTCGATGCCGGTTTGCTCTTTTGTACTAAGCTTGCTGGGATTCCTATCTAGATAAAACAAAATAGGACACGGGCATCGACTAATTTTTTTTTTTATTCTGAAGAAAGATTTTTTTCTTTTTTCTAATTGCACCAAAATGAAATCCAAAGCCAAATCAACTAATTATTTTACGAATCCGGTAAAGTTCTTTGCTTATACAATAAATTTAATACTAGATCAGATTTATACAGGCTTAGAAAAAAATATCAAATTTGCCAACAAATTAAAGCAACATTTATAGTTCAATTCTGTGCATTTATCTGAAAAATAAATTAATAAAAAACAAAACCTAGCTTTCACTATCGTGTTATGAAATCTGAGAAAGATTCAGCCAACGCAATTCCCACAATGAAATTTCAAATCAACCTGTCTAATATTATTTAAAAATTAAACATAAAAATTAATAAATAACTGTGTTTCTGAATTTAACCATATTAAGGTCTCCAATTGCAATTATAAAATCAAAACTCATTGAAGCAATCATTGAAAATTAACCTCAATTTCATTTTTTTTTTTTTGTAAATTTGGGAGGGGCGCCAAATTGATGCTTCGCCAAGGGCGCCGTGGACCCAAGGTACGGCTCTGAGCACCAGATTTGATAAACCCGGCCACTTTCGCACCGAATCCGATGACGATGTTTTCACAAAAATGGGTGGCAACTTTTCCCGTCGTTCAAATCCTTCCTTCTCGCTCAAGTCCGCAGGGAGGGTAGCGAACTGGATTCCAGACGAATTTTGAGCGTCCTTGCTCAAACTGCCTGGCTTTGCAGGTAGCGTTTCGGCATTCTTTAGCTTCTTCAAATCTGCCAATCCTGCTGGTGAGGACCGCCTCTTTTTCTTGCCGTGAGGCATTTTTGCACTTTTTAGCACTTTTTAGCACTTTTTAGGAGCTTATATCGAGGAGTACCTCACTGATTGGTGGTCCACAAAGGAATCATCAGATCTTCAATGTTTTAAAGGTCTTTTAAAAACATTTCTAAAATTGTATAACATAACGGGTTTTCCACCCTTATTACGATTTTCCAGACTTTCTTCAAAATGGTTTTTTAGCATAATTGTTGAAGTACTTTACCAAACTTCATGAATTTCAATAGGGACTTATGGGCCACAAGACGGATTGAATGAGACCAACACGGTCAATATCGGTTCAGCCAGAGCTGAAATTATTGAGTGAGAATATTTTGGTGCACAAATCCACATCCAAACACACACACAGACATTTGTTCAGTTTTGTGATTCTGAGTCGATATGTACACGTGAAGGTGGATCTGGGAGCTCACATTAAGAAGTTCATTTTTCGAGTGATTATTAAGGTCGATTATCGAAACTTGTTAAGGTGAGGAAGGCAAAAAAGTAAAATTTTCTCGTTTTGGTCATGCGTCTAAAAACTCAGTTTTTTTTTTTTCAAAAAATCATATCTTGGAATCCTGTTTATGAACACCTCCAATTTTTAATGTGTATTTTAAAATTTCCCAAGGAATCTGATAGGCTATTAGCTAAGCTAAGCTAGGAATCCGATAAAAATATTTTCAGACGTAAGCTCTTTGGTCCAGGCACGGTTGAAACGCCATTTCACGGTTTCATATGACTTTTCAAATGTTAGGTTTGATTTTTGAGACTCTATACTATTTTATCTTCAATCGAGAACAGAACACTGATGAAGTGTGCAAGTAGTAGACAAAATACGTAACTGTCAAGGTATTAAAATATACAGCGGAATTAAAAGGAACAACTCGTCTCTTGGTATTCATAGTATTTTTTCTTGAAAGGCTAACTAATCACCTTCAATTTGCGCCCAGGCAGTTAAAATCGATTAAAATGGCTTTTTTTAAGGCAGGGGAACTATACCCTTCATCAGCCTATTTCTATTATCGGCCTATCAGCACTTTGATCATGAATTACAGCTTTCATAAAGTGTTTTTGACCGTTCCAAAGTAATAAATAGCTCAAACAAAAGTGAGCAAGCAACTCTCCATTGTTGATACATTTGAAAATGTTGATTTAATAGCGGAAAACAGCAAAAGTGATGAGAATTGGTCGAACGGCTTAGAGTGATTAAAGCGGGTTTATTTCCCCTAATTTTGCGAAAATTGACAAAAAATGCTATTTTTGGAACCACCCAAAAAAAAAATACGGCTCAAATTATGTAGGCCAAAGAGCGCTCAAAACTTTGTTGAGCCCGATCGGATATTTTGTTTCAATTTTTGCTCTTTTCAAATGAAATTGCTTTTGAATATTTTTGTTCCAAGTTGATTTGAAACGTTTTATTCTTGCTTGATTTAAGTTCTTTATTGAAGTTTAATTATTTTATTTAAAAAAAATAAAATATTTTCAAAGAATTTTATTTTTTTAGTAAAACAAATAAAATTAAAATAAAGAACTAAAATCAAGCAAGAAAAAAACGTTTCAAATCAAATTGGAACAAACATATTTATATATACAAGAAAACAAAATTAAAATTTCTAAAACTTTTTGAACTTTTTAAATATACGTTAGACTTGAAGAAATAAAATTTCATAAATGCTTAGATGTTATCCTTTTTTGACACAACACAAAAAACACTAACAAAAAAGGTACCCTTGACATTTTATTTAAGTTTTTTTTTGAGTTTCGTTCTCGATTATTACTCGAGTTGTGAAACTGAATTGTCAATTAAAATATAGAAATTGAAGCACGCTGAATAACGTAGAAAATAACGTGTTTTAGTTAATAACTGAAATAAGACAAATCGATAATTTGCAACCATTCAAAAAAAGAAAGGTTAGCGTGAAATCTGTTACAAATTTTCATGATCGCAGAGTCTACTGATTTACTGTAAAACAATTGAAATGACGTATCTATCTATATCATAGACACTCGGAGAAAATTCCCAAGGCATTTAAATTTCCATATTCCTGCGGTTTAAATTTCGTCCAAACATTCAAATGTTAATTAAATTGAATAACAGCTCAAATTGAAAGTTACTGAAAAGATTAAACCTACCTACCGTTAACAGGTGTAATATTGGTTCTGGAGTGAGATTGTTAGATTTCCCTTGACCCAATGTCACCCTGATGCCGGTACTAAAACGATCTTTTTTTTAAACCACTCGATTTTCCATGGATTGTCTGCATCTAGGAAAACCCACAAATCCTCCAAAGAACGCCGTTCTTCTACCACTCAACTAGTAGAAGCTAGTACCACGAAAATCTTGCACCACACTCACTCGGCAGAAGAGACACACAAGAAAACACACACACACTTGAGCAACGTAAGAACTTATTGCCCCGCAGGACCTGTGTTCTACACCAAGTGGAGTGTCCTTTTCTTCCCGCTGGAGCAGCTCCGGAGTCTGGAGTCCCGTGACTGGATGCAGTTGAAATTCCAGATGAAGCTATCGAACCAGGTATAAATTGAATTTAGATACAGTGCTCGGACTCGGAGGGGAAGGGTGGGAAAACTTTTAATCGAGTGGTACTTTACTCGGCTGCTCCACGTGGCTCTTTGTGGATGTTGGAGTGTGTGTGTGTGTGTGTGCCGGCCAATTTATTATCGGTAATTGATATTTCCTGGAACGGCCATTTCCAGCACTTGGATATCCATTCCAACTTTTTTTTCTCCCCCGTCCAGCGTTGAACTTCGAGCGGCTCAACAGTTTTTTTTTTCTACGTGGCGTGGGTCGTGGTCGATCCACCTACTCCTTCGAGAGAGAGAACCGGTAATGGAAGGTTGGGAACGGAACCAGTTGTCCGCAGACGGATCATTAACGACGCAGTCTTCCTCTCTGATTCCAAAGAGGATTGTGTACGGGGTGGATTGGGTTGGGTGGAAATCTATCTATAGCATCGGGGGGGCGCCATTAATAGCCATTTGTGAAAATTAATTACGGCGATAATGGAAAGCGGAAGCACCTCTCTTTTTTCTTTGCGCTCTCTGGGAAGGAATCTGCGGAATGGTTAGTTGGATGGTGGGTGTAGATATTTGCGGAAGAAGGATGATGGCGGCTGGCGGCCAGGACTAATGCATTGTTTGTGCTCAACAGTGGTTTGATTTGATGTTTACTGTTATGCTGCGTAAGCAAGAGAGTGAGAAAGCTGTGAAATGACTTCTCAAGGTTAAAAATAAACTCTTTGATGGTATTATCAGCAAAGTCGCTCTCGTTTATTTCTATTATTGACAACAAAAAGGCAGGTCGGTATGGATTTTTATTATTGATAAAATGTAGAAAAAAACTATAGCTGTAATGATTTATAACCCTCTTCTCTGTTTCAAAACTTTTTCGCTGTTTAGAATTTCTGAAGAAAAGGTTTTTAACGCGATTTTTTTTTATTTAAATTTGAATGTAACTATTAGGATGTAACAAAATGGTCGAATTTTGCAGGCATTTCAGGGCATGATCCTCAAGGTGATGAATTAATATGAGCTTGATTGGTCGCGACAGGACCTGGTGCTTTGACTTTGAAATTTAAATGGGATTTAACCCGTAATATCGGTGTGAGTTTGTTTTTGCCAGTTTTGAGCCCATTAACGATTTTTGCATTTTGCATAACCTTACGAGCTTATAGATCGTGTTCCAGGAAACAATTTTGCCGAAGAGTGCGAAAAGCTTCATCAAGCCGCTGAAAACTTGAACGTTTGCCTCAAACTTGGGTATCGTAATTGAAATACGCAACTTTTGGATTTTATTTTCAAAAAATCATATCATGGAATCCTGTAAATGAACCTCGCCCATTTTATGAAAAGTTATGTAAAATTGTCCGAGGAATACGTTACAAAAAAATTCATACACCGTCAAAACGGCATTTGTAGTTTTAATAAGACTTTTTTATTGAAATGCTAGATTTTTGAAACTCCTTGCTACTTTTTTCTTTAAATCAAACATATAATTTTCATTTGCTCCCAAGAAATCAATTGAAATTGAAAGATGTTGTTAATTGTTGAAAAAAGGGGTTTTAATGAAAATTTACATAAATTGCAATTTTATGGACAACCCTAACAATGGTCAAACAAAAAAAAAACGGGTCTCATTATTTGGCCAGGGAACCCAAGTCGAAATTTGAGTTAAATCAAAGCAATTTTTTTCTTAAACTTTTTTATGGGACTGCTAAATACAAAAAATATTACATCGGCAATTTTTAAAATTTTTGGTAATATTATGAAAAATTTCAACCTAAATTATAACAATTGCAAGCCCTAGATTGAAAAAGTAAGTTAATCACAGGTTTTTTATAAGTTCTGAATATTTATGAAACCGTTTTGTGAAAATGTGTCTTTCAATATTTAGCAAATTCTTCTTTCCTCAATTACATTTTTACCATAAATACTTAATTCTTATTGACTTATTGGACAATAATTTTGACAACAGATTAAATTTCTATTCAACTCATATGCGAGAATTACTTTGAAGCAACAAAAACTGAATTTTCCATGCATTTTTTTTTCTTTTTCGTGGAATTATACATTTTTAACATTAATGTACCAATTAAAGATCTTTTGCAATTCTTTATTTCAAGAACTTGTAATTGATTGTAATTTAGGATTACGTAATCCTAAATTACATCTTTTATTGTAATGTGATGTTACATTTGTATTGCTCTTAATTACATATTGTAAATTTGTAACTAACAAATACTTTAGAGACAATTATTTCAATGTCGTTACAGTTTAAATATTTTTTGCTGTTTTTCACAACAGCTTTAAAAAAAATGAAATTAATTTGTAAATTTTATTCAAATAATTTCAGAATAGCAGATTTTTGTTTTAAAGAACTAAGCGAATGAAATTTTGAAAATATTCCTCCTCGCCAGCTGATGTTCAAATCCACATCGTACCCAAATTCCATAACTTATTTCAACTGAACGCATTGGGACAGCTGTTTTAGCCTTGTTACTGCACAATATTAGGATATTTTTGATTGGTTTTGGATAGAACAGACACAAATTATAAAAAAACAGTGCATCGATTTCTAAATTCCAAACTTTTAAGTGCTCTAAAACCTGGCACCAGTTGACGGTACTCAAAAAAGTATTAATCACAACTTTTAGGCTACCGTCAGTGGGGGTGACATTGGGTCTGGGGGGTCAGATTGGGCCAAAAATGACCTCTCGAAAAATCTTAAGTGGAGCATCAACACTTCCCGTCTTTCAAATCCCCTATCCATGTCCCTGATGTGCGGTGGAGATGGGAGCGGCCGGCAATAAACGGCTGTCATGGTAGTGAGAGTCTGGTTCAGGTGGAGTTGGTTCTATTCCCAATTATCAATTCCTAGGCAACTTGGGCTTAGACAATCATCACATCACATGGCGAAATCCAGTCTGCAATTTGCTAAAATCACCGTCTCCTATTTACTCCTTTTGCTATTTTAGTTTAATTTGATCCAATGTCACTCCCTCTAAGAGGTGAGATTGGGTCAATGTTCAAACTATTGCCATTTAAGGTAGATTCCATCAAATTACACAATATTTTGGGAAAATGCTAGTAAACTACCTAAGAACAATTCTACGATAAAAGATTATCGATGATATTTAAATTGTTTTTTTATTAAGAAATTCCGAGAGGTTCATTGTTTTTTGACCCTTAGTCACCCCCACTGACGTTACAGCAAATTAAGTGCAAAAATATTTATTTAAAAAAACGTATCTCCCTATTCGACCACATCTCCCAATTTTTAATGAAATTTCGAAAGAAATCTGCTTAGAAATATTTTCAGGTACATAATTTACGTTTTCATGCTACTAACTCAACATTGTTTTACTTTGGGACCATCCATAAACCACGTGGACACTTTAGGGGGGGGGGGGGGGTATGGCGATTGTCCACGATCCATACAAAAAAGATTTTTTATATATGGACAATTGTCCACGAAGGGGGGGGGGGGGTTACAGATTCCCAAAAAAGTGTCCACGTGGTTTGTGGATGGTCCCTTTACAGCTTAAATTGGTAAGTGTTGATTGAAAACATGTGGTTTTTGAAAAAATCTACAAAAATAACCAATACGTAAGATTTGAACGAATCCTTACATTAAAATCATAACAAGGTTTGCTCATCATGATGATTCATTTGGAAGCATAAGGTTTGAGGTCTATAAAAAAAGCTCTCTATGGTCCTTGTATGTAGCCAGACATTGCTTATTTAATACTGCCCTGATTCCGTTATATATTTTTTTTATTTTAGCGAAAAGTATGGATTTTCGGGAACCCGAATCTTCAGACTTCCTGTCGACTTGTGTTATTAAATGCCACTGTACACTTCTTAGATGAAAGTTATTAACAAAGTAACAATACAAGTGAATCCTTCCAGAGCATCTTCATGCCAACTTGAAATTATTTTATAAAATCCCCAAACCGGAGCTCCTTTTCCAGCCATGGCAGAGGTTGTGCCAAAGCTGTTAAGTTTCACAGTTTATGTCGAGAACCTTAATACCTGCCTGACAATGAGGGATAAGCATTTTCAGGCACGATATACCAACCTGTCCGCAGCAGCAGCAACTCCTTCCGACGAGCAAAAACAATAAGAGCTCGTTTCGTTCCATCAACCCCGTGGTACAGGTTTAACCAGATCCAAGGAGAGAGAACATTCCACTGAACATACACGCTGCTCCAAGATTTAATCACGCCCGCTCGTACGTTATGATCTCAAAACATCATAACCGCACTTTCACAAAACAATAATAGTCAAATATTTCACCGTATTGCTCGAGTTTAATCTCAGTCAGTCCGGAGCAGCTCTGGCACGTCTCTGGGAAGTCCTCCTCGCCGGGTGGACCCACAAAAACCATGTCCGGGTGAAAAAATGGAGTGGCAAGAAAAAGGCATCATCTCCGTCTCCGAGGAGACGACCCTAACCTCCCCAACACTTGTGTGAGTACGAGTATGAAGAAAAGTTATATCTACTGTGCTCATGACGCGCACCATAAACGACCTCGAATCTTACGGTGGTGGTGGATATGATGAGCACGAGAGCGAATAACCCGTTCATTGAAAATTTATGAAATTTTCTGCAAAGTTCAAATTGTGCTTTCTCTCGTCGTTGCCTCCCGGTACATGTGCACGAAATGTTCGGTTCACGTACATTATACACAACAAGCTGGTCGGGGAGGGAAAACGTGAGGAGGAGGTTGTGAGGAAAATAGCACAACGATGAGTTTATTGTTCATGCCACCCCGTTGCCTTGCCACCAGCACCCTAACCATGGCAAAGGGTAAGTTTTTCCACCTTGCTCCTATTCATTGTGAACCGAGATGAGAGGGGTTTGTGGTGTGAATCCTTTGGGATGGAAACCCAAACCCCCTCCCTGAATTCCCAGCTGCTTGTGCTGATGTTTGCTTGGTGGGAAGAGAAACCGGCGCGAAGCTTGGGAAAACTACAAGTATAGTCTCTGCTCTGCTCGCGTTGGGCTGGAGCAAGAATACGGTAGACGGCAATCATCTATCAGTTCATTATGTTCCACCCAGCAGCGGAAGCTATCACGCGGGCAATCACATTTAAATTCATTGCATTTGAATTATTGAGCACTTAGCGGAGACACGACCACTTCAAAGCCGGTGTAATTGTTGTGCGGGGTGTGGGGGGGGGGGTGAAAGTGATGCATACCGTTTGTCATTTCGACCCTGTCTAAATATTTTTGAAAAATTCAAAGTACACGTAGTTCTGGGGACCCTAAACCCTCGAGTTGAACCTGCGCAGTGATTTTTGGAAATTTGTGTAGGTGATTGTTATTTTTTCACTTTTTCAGCCAATCAATGGTTTTTCCAGAATTAGATTTGAGTCAATTTTGATTCTTGAAGGCATCTAGGATGTAACAAAATGACTTTTTGGCGGGCATTCAGGGGCTGGTTCCGGCGGCCGTATTGAGCCCAAATATGACCTTGATTGGACGTAACAGGAGCTGGCGCTCTGCACTTCAATTTTAAGTGGGATTTAACCCGTAAAAAAAGATTTTTCCAAAAAATGACAATTATCGAGGCATTTTTGCCACTAATGCGTTTACCAAAAACATCGCTGGCGTGTACGTCAGATTCTTTCGAATCTTTTGGTATATATAACATTGAAGGTTTGAGCAATGTTGTTTTTGGAAATCGCATTAGTGGCCAAACGGCCTCAAAAATTGTCATTTTTGAAAAAAATATTTTTTTACAGGTTAAATCTTATTTAAAATTGAAGGGCGGAGCGCCAGCTCCTGTTACGTCCAATCAAGCTCATATTTGGGATTTGGGCTCAGTACGGCCCGCCAAAAAATCATTTTTGTTACATCCTAATGCATAGGGGAAATATACCCATTTTAATCACTCTAAGCCGTTCGACTAATTCTCATCACTTTTGCCGTTTTCCGCTATTAAATCAATATTTTCAGATGTATCAACAATCGAGAGTTGCTTGCTCACTACTATATGAGCTATTTATTTCTTTGGAACAGTCAAAAACACTTTATGAAAGCTGTCATTCATGATCAAAATGCTGATAGGCCGATAATAGAAATAGGCTGAGAAAGGGTTAAGTGCCCCTACTTCATTTTAGAGTAATTTTGCCCATCTTTTTAAATTTATATTTTTCCCATTTGAAGGATGAAATTTTTAGCCTCTACATTGCTATACATTGACGTTTTGATATTTTGTTGGTTTACCAGTTTCGTCGTTTTCCCTTGAAACTATGAATATTTTTTGATCAATTTTGACATGGTCCTGAACTGTACATATAAGTTTAGAGATAACTTTGCACCACTAAATTCGAAAAAAGGTCCTTGATAAACTTTCTATGTACCTTCTTCTTTTTTTATAAAATTGCTATCCAGGTTGCTATTGCTACTATCTAGATTAACTGCACTGGAAAAAATATCATGTTTTCAGTTATGAGCAATATAATTAAGCTTTTACCTGTAAAACTATACATCCAATTGAAAAGTTGCCAAAGGCAAACTTTAAGATAAAATGGGCGAGTTTCCGGTAAAAATATTTTCAAGATTGAAAAGGCCGAATCGCTAAAAGTTTTGACGTTTTGACCAGTTAAAAAAAAAAACAGATTAAGCAAATGGTTTTAATTTTTTCCTGAGACATCCTCCATTTTACATTTTTCGTTAGTCTTTTTGTAACATCTTCAGCTATTTCTACAAAAAATTTGAAAGTTGGAAAATCACTTTCACTTTTAACTTTTAAGCATTAAAAAACAAAACAAAAATATGCAGAAAATAATGACGTGTTTTTTTTTTTTTTCAGAAAGCCCTCAATTTTCCTAAAAGTTAAAACAACCCCTTCTCAAATGCCATTATCGTGTGCAACCGGCTCCATATTCACAAAAATTTCTTATATAAGCGTAGGATAACATGTCTACAAAGTTTCATTGAAATCGGAAAGGGTCGAGTAGAAAAGTTAACAGACCTTAACAGACCAGATCAACCAGAGCTTTTGCACCCAGATTTTTGTAACAGACATTTTAGCATCTTCAAAACTACAGGAACTACCAATACAATTTTTGATTCATTCTCTAAGGCACTGTCTTAAAAATTACTTACAATAAGATTATTATTAAAAAAAAACCAGATAAAACTGTCGATGTTAAATAAACAAACTGGAAAAAGCTTTATCTTGACATTTTTAGGACAAATGTAAAATGCTTGTAAAGTTCTTTTGATTAGTCATAAATGGTCGCGGCTAGAGGTGGGCAGAAAAAGAGCGAGCCGCTCAAAGAGCCGGTTCATCAAAAAGAGCGAACGAACCATGGCTCACAAAAAAAAGAACCTCGGTTCTTTTTTAAACTCCAGTCTTTTGAAAGAATCGTTCCAAGATGGAATAATTTTTAAACGTGTTATTAAATATAATTATAAATATAACATATAACAAACTCTAGTGTCAAATTTGTTTTTGAGAATTGAAGATGCAATTTCAAATATTTCAATGCTGATAAAAAATAATCTCAACAATGTCCCTTGGTGTACTTTTTCAAGTACTTTAAGAAAAAAATTGGCAGGTTAAAAAGGTGTCCGTAGCAACTTTCAAATCAATTGAAAGACTCATTGATGTCAATATGTCAATATTTGAAAACCACTTAATAGTTTTTAAGCTTATGTTTTCAGTTTTCAACTTTTTTTTTATTCCAAAAGTAAATGATTTTCTTAACGAAACTTTTTATGTATGAACAGATAAAAGTATTACCGGAATACAAATTTGAGCATTTCAAATTGCTTAACTTGTAAATTATTACAAAACAGAGATTTTGCTTCTTGCCCTTCAGCGTTGTAGACTTTATCGAACAAATCAGAATGTAGAAAAGAGTTAACAGAATATTTTTTCTAACAAAAATATCAGCATTAGTCCAATTTCGACAGAAATAAACGCAATTTTAAAATTAATGGCAATTACTCCAAAGTCCTAGATTTTAATTTGGATGCCATTCAATTATTCGAACGTTTAGGTTCGAGTAGAAATGTTGACATAGAGGTTCTACGGCGTTCAAGGGCATCTTCTCGTTTGAGTTGATTTGTTTCATATAATTTAAGTATTTCCAATGTGAAATAGGTTTAAAAATCACAACATTCTTTAAAAAATCCTTTTCACCCATATTACGTCGTTTTATAGTAGGGGAATAGCATCTAATTCCAGCGTGCCTCTAATATTGGCAGGTCAGAACTTTGACATTCAATTAATGCTAATTAAAAGGTTATCAACTGAAATCGAGTGATAAATAGCTCAATAAGAAGTGAGCAAGCAAGTTTCTATCAAAAGTTTTGCAGAATTAGTTGTTTAAATAGTGAAAATCAGCAAATTGGATGGAGTTTGGGGCGAGTGCTTGACCAGCCAAACATACGAGAATTTCCCCTAATCGAAGCAATACAAAGCGTAACGTCAGCGCACTGTTAAATTCAATGTACAGTACCACAAAAGTATTGTATACAGTACCACAATTTTCGTCAAAAAATAGATTTTTTAAATCGAATGATTGTAAAACATCGACACGTGGGAATAATGCATTTTACTACATTTTTCTCCACTTTTTTTCTTGCTTCCGACATTGGCCAGAGGCCAGGGACAAAAAACGAAACTATTGGCATTACGCCCCCCCGGGGCATGGCCTTCCTCTAACGTGGGATTTCTGCTCCAGCGCCTCTGACGAGACAGGAGAAACCGGGACCGACGTTTTACTTCACCATCCGATAGAAGCTCAGTGGATAAGGCGGGAATCGAACCCGCGTCTCATAGCATCATCGGGATCGGCAGCCGAAGCCGCTACCCCTGCGCCACGAGACCCTTACTTACTTTTACTGCTCGTACAACCTCCGGGTCATGAGCTGTCTCCAGATGCGTTGCCATCTAACTCGGTCCTGGGCTGCTACTCTCCAATTCCGCTGCGGAACTCCCACACTTTCCAGATCTTCCTCCACCTGGTTCAACCACCGTGCACGTTGCGCCCCCCTCCGCCGCGTTCCAACCGGCTCCGAATTGAACACCAACTTCACCGGATTGATAGTCTGGTTCGGTTGGCGCGCATCCAGCGCGTCCGGCATTCTTGCGACGTGTCCGGCCCACCGGATTCGGCCAGCCTTGGCGACTTTCCGAATGCTTGGTTTGCCGTAGAGTTGCGCCAGCTCGTGGTTCATCCTTCTCCGCCACACATTGTTCTCCCGTACGCCGCCAAAGATCGTCCTAAGCACTCGCCGTTCGAAAACTTCAAGCGCTTGCAGGTCCTCCTCGAGCATCGTCCACGTCTCGTGCCCGTAGAGGACGACGGGTCTTATCAGCGTTTCGTACATGGTGCACTTTGTACGCCGGGAAAGATGACCAGACCGTAGGGTCTTGTGGAGTCCATAGTAGGCACGACTACCGGTGATGATGCGCCTCCGAATTTCTCTGCTGCAGTTGTTGTCCGACGTTACCAACGAACCGAGGTACACAAACTCCTCCACGACCTCGAACTCGTCGCCGTCGATCGTCACGCTCGGTCCTATGCGAGCCCTAAGGGACTCGGTTCCTCCTGCCAGCAGATACTTCGTCTTCGCCACATTCACCTTCAATCCAACCTTATCCGCTTCCCGCTTCAATTCGGTGTACCGCCTGGCCACATCCTCGAACGTTCTGCCGACAATGTCCATGTCGTCGGCATAGCAGATGAACTGGTTGGACCGGTTGATGATCGTGCCCCGCATGTTGAAGCCCGCCCGCCTCATCACACCTTCAAGCCCAATGTTGAAACAGAGGCCGGAGATACCGTCGCCTTGTCGCAGTCCCTTGCGCGATTCGATCGGGTCGGACATCGCCCCCGAAATCTTCACGCTGCACCGTGCCCCGTCCATCGTTGATTTCACCAGTCTGATCAGCTTCCCGGGAAAGCCGTTCTCGTACATGATCTTCCATAGCTCTTCGCGATCGACCGAGTCGTACGCGGCTTTGAAATCGATGAACAGGTGGTGCGTCGGGATCTGGTACTCGCGACATTTTTGGAGGATTTGGCGTAGCAAAAAGATTTGGTCCGTCGTCGATTTCCCCTCCACAAAACCGGCTTGGTACGGCCCAACGAAATCCTTTGCTCGCTCTGACAGACGACAGAAGATGATCTGAGACAGCACTTTGTAGGCCGCGTTGAGAATAGTGATGGCTCGATAGTTCTCACATTCCAACTTGTCCCCCTTCTTGTAGATCGGGCATATTACTCCCTCTTTCCACTCCTCCGGTAGCTGTTCTGTGTCCCAGACCTTGACTATCAGCTGGTGTAGACAGGCCGCCAGCTTGTCCGGGCCCATCTTGATGAGTTCAGCACCGATACCATCCTTACCCGCTGCTTTGTTGTTCTTCAGCTTCTTGATGGCATCCTTAACTTCCCTCATCGTGGGTGCTGGCTCGTCCTCGCCGTCCACCATACCGCTGACGTCGTTTCCCCCGTCGCCCTGGTACTCCGCCTCTGGGCTGTTCAGGTGCTCGTCGAAATGCTGCTTCCACCTTTCGATCACCTCACGCTCGTCCGTCAAGATGCCTCCGTCCTTATCCCGGCACATTTCGGCCCGCGGCATGAAGCCTTTCCGGGATTGACTGAGTTTCTTGTAGAACTTGCGCGTTTCGTTGGAGCGATACAGCTGTTCCATGTCCTGGCACTCCAACTCTTCCAGGCGGCGCTTCTTATCCCGGAAGAGATGGGTTTGCTGTCTTCGCAACTGTTTGTACGACTCCTTGTTCCCACGGGTGTTGTGCAGCAGCCACTTGTCCCGCGCTGCTTTCTTCTCGTCCCAAATCGCCTGACATTCCTCGTCGAACCAGCCGTTCCGTCGAACTCGGTCCACGTACCCGATGGCGCTCGATGCCGCTGCGTTGATGGCTGCTTCCATGTGGCTCCAGCAGGCCTCCAGAGGGGCTTCGGCGAGCTCACCCTCGTCAGGCAACGCAGCTTCGAGGTCCCGCGCGTACTGGGTAGCGACCTCAGGATCCTTGAGTCGCTCCAGGTTATACCGCTGCGGGCGACGGTACCGGATCTTGTTGACCTCGGACAGGCGTTGGCGCAGCTTTGCCACCACCAGGTAGTGGTCCGAGTCGATGTCCGCGCCACGGTAGGTTCTGACGTCGATTATGTCCGAGAAGTGCCGACCATCGATGAGAACATGGTCGATTTGCGTCTCCGTGTCGTTTGGTGATCTCCAGGTGTACTTGTATAGGGAGGTGTGCTGGAAGAAGGTACTACGTATGGCCATGTTTCGGGAGGTAGCGAAATCGATGAGTCGTAGGCCGTTCTCGTTCGTCTGCTGGTGAGCGCTGAACCTCCCAATAACCGGTCTAAACTCCTCCTCCTGGCCAACTTGAGCGTTCAAGTCGCCGATGACAATCTTGACGTCGTGTTTTGGACACTTCCTGTACTCGCGGTCAAGAAGCTCGTAGAAAGCGTCCTTGTCATCGGCGTCGCTTCCCATGTGCGGGCTGTGCACGTTGATGATGCTCAGATTGAAGAATCGGCCCTTGATTCTCAACCGGCACATTCTGTCGTTGACTGGCCACCACCCAATCACGCGCTTCGCCATTTCGCCCAGCACGATAAAAGCTGTCCCCAGCTCGTGTGTATCGCCGCCGCTCCAATACATAGTGTACCCACCGAGCTCTCGGTGGTCCTTCCCCGTCCAGCACACCTCCTGCAGCGCCACGACTTCGAGACCGCGGACCCGCAATTCGTTATGAAGAATGCGGTCGCTCCCATCGAAGTTGAGAGACCTGCAGTTCCACGTCCCGAGTTTCCAATCCCTGGATCCCCGAAAATCGGGTCGGCGATTGGATCGGCTCGCATCTGGAGCTCTCTGCACTTGGTTTTTACGGCGGGTGCGTGTAGCCATCACCAACCCCCTGTCTCGCCGGAGGACCGTCGTATCAGGACTGTTTAGAGTCCCACCCTGGCACTGGGACTTTTAATCAGCCGCCCCTAACCTGGGGAACAGACGCTGTTTCGAGCCGCCCCTAACCTGGGGAACAGCCGCTCGAGGGGGGGGGGGGGTCTGAACTCTATCCGCTGTAAGCCGCCCCTAACATGGAGAACAGACGCTTACCTCGACTATGGAGCCAGACACCAGTTTCTTCGGGCCGCCCCTAACCTGGGGAACAGACGCCCGTTGAAGGGGGGGGGGGGGTCGCTCACCTCTTCAGAGCCGCCCCTAACCTGGGAACAGCCGCTCACGGAGAAAGGGAGTCGAAACCCCACGTTGTTTTGGGCCGCCCCTAACCTGGGGTACAGCCGCCCAAAAACGGATGGCGGAGGGGGGGGGGGGGCGGGTTTGGTGCACGTACGCAACGCTCACTTGCTTTCACTATAATTTTCTTTTTAATTTTTAATATAAAAAAACTTTTTGCCGATTTTATTTTGTCGCACTACGATTTCACTCCGGCCCACTGTGCGCCTTCGAAATTTCTTCCACACTTCCAAGCCACACTACACGCAGACCGTTCGTGACGACGACGGTACGATCACACAATGCTACCGCGATGCGAAGGACCGAAGACGACGACGACGACGACGAGCTTCTTGTTGCCGGGGAGCACTTTATTGTTCACTTGTTTGGCCAGATCTAAACCGCAAGATCGACCAATTTTTTCGCGCGAAATATTGGCGATTTTGCGATCGCTGGACGCGGATTTTGTTTTGCACCGCTTCACTACAGGTTCCAACACCTGCTGACGGGAACTTCACGTCGCGGGGGACCGGATAACCACGGATTCGCGAGTAAATTCGACGGACCGGCCGGAGCACAACACCGCGTTAGTGCGCACGCCACGAGACCCACAGGGACCAATAAAATGGAAATATCTTTATCGACCTTTCCATGTGAGTGGTTAAAAGTTTAACTTTCCAGCACTTGTTTCAAACAGTATTTCATTTTGATACTATTTAAGCGTTTGACACTTATCTTGCCTGCAAATAACATTCAAGTGGGGAAACAAATGTTTCAATTCTAAGTTAGTTTCTAGAATTGCAAAAAATGCTCTAAAAAGATCAGGCAAATCTTGTCTCGAAAAATGCCACCGGGTCCGTCTGGGATTGAACCCAGGCCTTACTAGGGTGAGAGGCTACTACGCTAACCACTACATCATCGGACCCGTGCTGAAAAATGTTCAATACTTGGAGAAGCTTAAAACCAGATCAGTGTTTCTCCACTGTTGAGGAATTTATTACTGTTGAGTATTTGTAACATTCTACGAGAGGAATGCGAAGGTTCATAGTCGGAACCTATCCTCATCCGGTCAGGATTCCCAGTGAGCAGACACCGCTTACAAGCTCGTAACCTCACGAACAGTTCCATTCAAATAATGGTGTCCTTTTTTCTGCAATAAGCAATTAATATGCCAGACTATTAGTTTTTTATGCATTTATTTTTACTACGATGTTCTTACTTAAAACATGAAAATGATTACAGTCCTGACATAATCCATATTATCATTATTGTTTACCATTTACACAGTCGTTAAAACTACTGTCACACTTTTATTTTTCTGATCACTAGTTTTATTTAAAATAAATAAAACAAAACGTTACCACCACCACATTTAAGTGGTTGGTGCCTTCCTCTCATTTATAGAAAATTCCAGCAGTTTTTTAAGCATAACTTTTGATGTACTTTGCTAAATCTAATAAATTTCAATAGGGACTTATGGGACCCTACGACGAATCGAATGAGGCCAATACGGTCAAAATCGGCTCAGCCATTGACGAAATATTCCAGTGACATTGATTAGGTACACATGTCTACATACAGCCAAACACACAGACATTTGCTCAGCTGTTGATTCTGAGTCGATATGTACAAATGATGGTAGGTCTAGGAGGTCTAATTAAAAAGTTCATTTTTCGAGTGATTTTATAGCCTTTCCTCCGTCAGGAAGGCAAAAACCTTTTTCCAACAAATCGATGCCTCTGTGCTCTCTTATGCTAACTTGATAGGAATCCCAGCAAGCTTTGTAAAAGAGAGCACAAAGGCATCGAAATGTTGAAAAACTTTGATTCTCTCAAGAAGAGCATGTCTTCAAAAAAGTAAAACTACTTAATACGCAAATATCAAAAAATCTACACAGAAAAAAAAGTTGAATTTTGGAGTGTTGGAAATTTGGTAGGTTGAATATTCCCTCTTTTTGAGTAATATTACATAAAAAATGTGTAAAAATGTGAACCTGATACCATTCGATGAAAATTTATCATTTTCTGGGGAAAAAAATAATAGAGGGCCTCGTGGCGCGGTGGTTGGCGGCTTCGGCTGCCGATCCCTAAGATGCTATGGGGCGCGGGTTCGATTCCCGCCTTATCCTGCTGGCCTTCTTTTGGATGGGGAAGTAAAACGTCGGTCGATTTGCGTAAAAAAGGTTTTGGGTGACTCACCACACATAACCTTCGGTTGCCTAGAAATGAGCAGAAACTTGCAACAGAGCCCACAAAAGACCCGGGGGTCGTTAAAGTGGATTGCTTTGCTTTTTTTGGGTAAAATTAATCATTTTTTTTTGCTTAAAATCCGTCACCATTTCCTGATGAATTTTACCATCATTTTTTTTCTGTGTAGTTTTACGAATTTTTTGATCATTTTTTATGGTACTAACGTAATTTTTTTCAAACCTTGAAAGATGCAGTAACAATTATGGAACAGACATATTATAGCTCACAATGTTTTGCTGCATTCGATGAAATAGGTTTGATATGCAGAATTTTTCCTTAGAAAAAAAAACAACTTTGGCTGGTGAAATAGCTAAAGAACAAGGCTGGGTTTTCGTTAATCCTGTGAATTAAAATAGCAAAAAAATGACCTAAACTAGTCCCTAAGTCCCATGCATAGGACACAAAAAAAGTTAATTTTAAATTCATGTGGGAACATGCATTCGTGCAATTTTTGGAGATAAATTATTTTTCCATAAAAAGATGAAAAACTCAAATTGCACCTGATTTTAAGAATCTTGTAGAATGTGCTTCCTCGTGAATTCAAACATTTCAAGCTTTATTTAATTTTTGTTGGCTTGTGAAACTCAAGCAGTTAAAAAATAAACATATACGCCTTCAAGCTTTGATCCAATCTCTGGAATTTAAAACCGTAACAAAGTTATCTAACGCCCCTAACCCTCCAACGTAATCAATGTTGACACCCGTTTCCGATTTACATTACAAAAATCTCTCATCCTTACAGCCTTCCCCGAAAGCGAACCCCAATCCCAACTCCCTCTCCCCTTTTTCTTCGCACGATCCTACTTACAGAAACATGATAACGGCCTGCGCCTCCGTGTTGTAATCCAAGTCGAACGGACGGTCAGACGAATTAATAGTCCGCTTCGTTCCCCTTTCCGCCACGAAGTTCTGCTTCCTTTCTCGAGCTTAGTCCTCCAACTTCAGCTTACAACCAGACAACCAGAAAACGGCGAGATAATCCTTGCTTTTGTGGAAAGAAACACAGACACACACGCACACCACACTTTTTCTTATCTGGAACCGCACTAATTTTCCCTCGGGGTTTAGACACTGTGTAGATTTTCCGATTGGATAATTTTGACGACTTTTTCCCGAAATCACCAAGTAAATATTCTTCCTCAGGTTTGCTAATTCTGGAACTGCAGACTTGCGAGAACTGTTGTTGTCATCAAGCACTAATCACACACTAATTTGCAGTATCTGCAGTAGCACTTGAACACTCGGACTTCACCAACGGAACGGAACGGATTATCTCATGTGGCCAAGTAATTATCCAATTTCATGCACAATATATTTCACCAAATATTAGCTGTAGTAGCAGCGCTGCAGCAGTCGATGTCGTGGTTGAATAATATCATCGATTAGCACTCCATTAAACTTTGCAACTGTCGGTCAACACCGCGACCTCCCCCACCACGGATCTTCGCAGTGAGGATCCTCGTCCAGAAACGGTCCGAAATCCCGTAAGGTTTATTGCGCTCCGTCCACGGTCCGGCGAAAACGAATTAAGGTTCACAACTTTATGACCTCTGGAGACTATCCGTTACGGAAGCAGAAAGCACACCAACCTATCCGTTTGATATCTATCCACTCTGGGTCAGGAGCTTCAGGATCCTTGTCGGGACCATCTACCGATTAATATTTAATTCAGAATCACCAACTTCTTCCTCGAACCACCCAAGCTGCGGTGAGTCACCACGTTCACGTTTTTCTCCCACTGTACCACCACCACCGGTGAACTCCTGGCGTTCAGTTCTTCGGCCCGGAACAATCCGGAAACGATGAAGAGATGATTAGATTGAATTAGAACGAACCACACTTGCCCCCGCTCTAAAATCTCCAAACCCTTGAAGGTAGTCCTACGGTGGACCTTCCTCACCAAAGAAAAAAAAAAGAACCGGAGAATCCCCGCACACACTGACGTTCCCGTACGACCGACGTGACACCGTAACGTACGTACTACTCCGAGAGATACCGCCAGCACCGAGTCCCGCACGCGAATGAAGCCGTCGACCGGACCGACGAGGGGCACGACCGGGACCGACCTGGCCCAACTTCGGCCGTTTGGGCTCCCCGACGATACGACACGAAGCGGGTGTGCTCAAAAGCTCGTCCGGCGACGACGGTGATGTTCTGGAAGCATAGCGATGCAGCGCGTGTTATGCTATGTGGGGGGAGAGAGAACGTGGATGAGGATGAGATGGGAAAAAGGAGAGAGTGTGAGAGCATGTTACAGCATAAGAGCATGCATGCTGGCAGTTTCCACGTGGTTCTTGGGAAGCGCGTTAGTACGGGGGAATTTGGAATTTTTGTAGTGGTGAGGTTCTTGGAATTTTAGGTTCATAGAACAATTTCTACGAACACTGACATAAACGGAATTGAATACTTCTGATGGATTAAACGTAATCGTAATTCATAATTTTTTCGCAACATTTTTAGGGATTTTAAATTTTGTATTAGGCTGTTGCATATATTTGTCTAGTTTTTGTCGCCACCGGCCCTCAAAATCACCCCAAAAATTTGAGGGGCTAAAAACATATTCAAACAAAACATCAAAATTTTAATGAATTTTTAGAGCTATCAGCTGGAATCATTTTGAAATTAATTTTTAATCTTAAAACTGGCAAAGCACCCAGTATTGTAAAAATATCAAACTTTCAGTTCTAAGCGACTACAATTATCATTTGGGTCATTCTCCGTCAACTCATACAGCAGTTGCCCCGACCCCTCTTCGATTTGCGTGAAACTTTGCTCTAAGGGGTTATTTTGGTTCCTGATCGCGAATCCGAGGTCCATTTTTCGATATTTCGTGGCGGTACGACCCCTTTCATTTTTCTGGTTTTTTACTAAGACACGTTTTTCAGTGATTTGTAGCTCGCAACCGTGAAGAGATAGAAATTTGGTGTCAAGGGGACTTTTGTGTAAAATTAGACGCCCGATTTGATGGCGTACTCAAAATTCCGAAAAAACGTATTTTTCGTCAAAAAAGTTAAAAAATATTTCTAAAATCACTGCCATTTCCCGTTACTCAACTGTCAAAAATCGTGAGACCTGCCATTTTATGGAAAATTTAATGTACTTTTCGAATCTGAAATAACCCAGAAGGGTAATTTTTACATTGAGAACAAAATTTTTTATTTTAAAATTACGTGCTTTTATCTAACATTGCAGGGTTACATTTTAAAGTGTAACAATGTTCTACAAAGTTATAGAGCAGACAACAACAAAAAAATGATGTATAGACATAAGGGGTTTGCATGTATTCTTCACAAGTTATCAGAATTTTACAAAAAAGTTTATTGAAAAAGTTATGATTCTGACCATTTTTGACCACTTTTTCGAATTTTTAACCCCAAAAACTCAATTGTGTGCTTTAGAAAGTATTTTTTTCGGAATGTTCAGCTAATTTTGCATAAGAATGACCCCTTGGATGATTGTTGTGGCTTGTGCACTGCTTGTATGTGGGGATTTTACGAAAATAAAAAAAAAAAAACAAACCGGATACACTCACTCATCACAAAAATATCTTTTTTGAAAAGAAATCAGATTCAAAAAGAACATTAAATTTCCCATAAAATGACATGTCTCACGATTTTTGACAGTTGAGCAACGGGAAATGGCAGCGATTTTAAAACTATTTTTTAACTTTTTTGATGAAAAATAGTTTCTTTCCGGAATTTTGAGTACGCCATCAAATCGGGCGTCTAATTTTACACAAAAGTCCCTTTGACACCAAATTTCAATCTCTTCACGGTTGCGAGCTACAAATCACTGGAAAACGTGTCTTGGTAAAAAAAAACAGAAAAATAAAATAACCTCTTAGAGCAAAGTTTCACGCAAATCGAAGAGGGGTCGTGGCAACTTTTTCCGATTTCATGTGAGTGGGTGGAGAATTACCCAAATTTGATTTAACATCTAAAAAATATTTTTGAAATTTTGTTTGATGTACCTTCAAAAAGTCATAACTACTCAAAAATTATAATAAAAAATGTATCTATTTTGGAAATTTAAACTTGATTCAAACTATTGTGATAAAAGATCATATAAATGAATCGGGATTTTTTGTTCACCTTTTTTCCGAAATTAAAAAAAACATCATTAAATGTCACCCCAGTTATATGAGCAAACCTTCTAAAATTCAGAAAAAAAATCTTTTCATGAAGTTCTAAGATTGTCATTGATTTTGATTTATCTCTGAATTAAAGCAACATTTTACTGATCCTGATACTAACTATCTTAAGGGGTTACATACATGTAATTCGGCAAAAATGTCAGAGGTGGGTTTGAGCACACACTTAAACTTTTTTTAAAATCTGTTTTCAGGGCATTAAAATATTACTTTTCATGTATTAACAAAACAAATTTGAAGACATTTGGTTGTAGCTTTGCCGAGATATAGCTATTTGAAGTTAGCAGTTTCAAAAAACGGGTGCCACGATATCTCAACATTGCTTCGACCAAATCGGCTCAAAATTTTTGTGAAGACTCGTTAAACCGGTCTCGTGTGCATGACGAAGGCCGATTTTTAAAAAGTTTATTTTAAAAAAAGATAAAAATATTCTTCTGTTTTTCATATAAAAAATCGCCAGTTTTTAATTTTTGTATTTTTTGAAAATTCAAAATTTTAAAATCGGGCTTCGTCATGCACACGGAATATGTCTTGGAAGTCTCCACCCAAAATTTCAGCCAATTTTGTCCGTCCCATCTCGAGATATCGTGGCACTCGTAAATTAACTTGGTGTTCAGAGAAAAACGCTCAGAAAGTTAGACAGTTTGCTTTGCGCATGGCAAAACTCTGAGCTTAAATCGTCTCTAACTCAGTTAAATCATGAAATACCTTCATGAAACTTTCAGGAGTGTTTGAAAATCATCTTTAAAGTTGATTTAATAAATTTTCTGTAATATGAAATTTTGTGATTTTCTACATGTATGTAACCCCTTAAGCATCGATCGATCGATTCACGGAATTGTTTTCAAATGACTCTTGAGTCCGTTGAAAGAAACTTATCCAAGAAATTACCATTCACATGGCATGTTCAAAAACTATAATCAAATATATTTTATAAAAACATCATAAAACAATATTGATTATATCAAAAGTACACACAACAATTTATCGTTTCCAATAAAGCAACGCATTACAAATTACAATTTGAAATAAATCAGATTTGCCAAACAAATTGTTTGTTACTAAATATTTTTTTTAAGCAAAACTGAGTTTTTTTTACCGAGCTGCTTATTTTCTGAAGAGTTTTACTCTTGGATATATTTATATTTATAGAATTAGCTAGAAAAAAATAATTTAGTGCTTTTAGGGGTTCATCAATAAACCACGTGGACACCACGTCCACGTCCGCGTCCGATGACAAGAAAAGTAAGTAGTTTCAAAACGGAATTGAGAAAAGGTTTTTGTAGCTTCGTCAATTTTATTATTTTTTTTAAATGAATGCAGAAAACCCGTAAACTATTTAAAAAACTACCAAACAAAGATATATAATTGCAAAAAGTTATATTTTTTTTAATATTAAATGTTTAAGGAAAATGTAAAAGAATGCAGTTGGAAAGACTGTTTAAGATTTAATTAGTTTTAAAGAACACAAAAAAAAAACAAATGCTTTAGCTGTTTCTAAACATAAAATAAAACAACAAGTTATAAAAAGCACTAGAATTTTTAATTGATCAATTAATAAATTATATGGGTAATTCTCCGCCAACTCACACAGCAGTTGCCCCGACCCCTCCTCGATTTGTGTGAAACTTTGTCCTACAGGGTAACTTTTGTCCCTGATCACGAATCCGAGGTCCGTTTTTTGATATCTCGTGACGGAGGGGCGGTACGACCCCTTCCATTTTTGAACATGTGAAAAAAGAGGTGTTTTTCAATAATTTGCAGCCTGAAACGGTGATGAGATAGAAATTTGGTGTCAAAGGGACTTTTATGTAAAATTAGACGCCCGATTTGATGACGTACTCAGAATTCCGGAAAAACGTATTTTTCATCGAAAAAAACACTAAAAAAGTTTTAAAAATTCTTCCATTTTCCGTTACTCGACTGTAAAAAAAATTTGGAACATGTCATTTTATGGGAAATTTAATGTACTTTTCGAATCTATATTGACCCAAAAGGGTCATTTTTTTCATTTAGAACAAAATTTTTCATTTTAAAATTTCGTGTTTTTTCTAACTTTGCAGGGTTATTTTTTAGAGTGTATTAATGTTCTACAAAGTTGTAGAGCAGACAATTACAAAAAATTTGATATATAGACATAAGGGGTTTGCTTACAAACATCACGAGTTATCACGATTTTACGAAAAAAAGTTCTGAAAAAGTTGATCGTCCTCGATCATGGCCGTTCATGGTCACCCGCGACAGACACGGACGACGAAACAAAGAGAAACGCAAAAAGTAACTTTTTCAAAACTTTTTTTCGTAAAATCGCGATAACTCGTGATGTTTATAAGCAAACCCCTTATGTCTATATATCAAAATTTTTGTTATTGTCTGCTCTACAATTTTGTGGAACATTGTTACACTCTAAAAAATAACCCTGCAAAGTTAGAAAAAAATACGAAATTTTAAAATGAAAAATTTTGTTCTAAATGAAAAAATGACCCTTCTGGGTCAATGTAGATTCAAAAAGTACATTAAATTTCCCATAAAATGACATGTTCCAATTTTTTTTACAGTCGAGTAACGGAAAATGGGAGAATTTTTAAAACTTTTTTAGTGTTTTTTTCGATGAAAAATACGTTTTTTCGGAATTCTGAGTACGCCATCAAATCGGGCGTCTTATTTTACATAAAAGTCCCTTTGACACCAAATTTCTATCTCATCACCGTTTCAGGCTGCAAATTATTGAAAAACACCTCTTTTTTCACATGTTCAAAAATGGAAGGGGTCGTACCGCCCCTCCGTCACGAGATATCAAAAAACGGACCTCGGATTCGTAATCAGGGACAAAAGTTACCCCTTAGGACAAAATTTCACGCAAATCGATGAGGGGTCGGGGCAACTTTTCCCGATTTCGTGTGAGTTGGTAGAGAATTACCCATATGCATTGTACATTTCATCTGAATACCACCTGAAAATCCAGGAAAACCGAATGTATTCTTGGAATTATAAATCAAGAACATGCATTACCAAAAGCATTGAAACAATTTCCCCACCGAGTAATCTGGAAAAGCCAAACCTCTCCAAGCTCCAAGAAATCCGCCAAGATTTTTTTTCCCCACTCCGAAAACTCTTACGAAACGGGTGGAAAATTACGCCACAGCCGTAGTACGTGGAAAAGCACGAGTACGAGTTCTGAGAATGGTTTCGACTTTTAACCGAATCGTTTCCACAGAAGCAGTGGTTGCATCATCGGCGCGAGGTCGCAAGCTCAGGCTCGGCTTTCTGAGAGAGCGCGAGATTTGAGCAACTTCACAAGAGAGCGTGTTGATGAAAATTCAAGGAAAATTGAGTTCCAGTCGTGGAAAAACGTGGTTGAAAGAGGAACTGGAACCAAAACAAATCGACACTCAGAGAACTCGAAGAGCGAAGTCGCGATGCTGCGCAATGCCTACCAAAACGACTCATCGGCCTGTCGATGAGGAGCAGCAAGCAAGATGATCATCATATGGGAAATCACTTAACAGCCGTGAGTTATGAGCGCAGTGTTGTGCTATCATAAATCGGCGGGTTGCGCTTTGAGCCACCGCCATGTGATTGGACGATTGCGTCAAACAGAGAGTTTCTGTGAGTCGACTGCAAAGAGAGAGAGAGGAGACTTTTAGTTGCCTTTAGGGAATCGAGATGCAGCGAGAAGGAGCGCAGATTCTGCAGACATCGCAGCGTAGCGGATGCAGCATGAAATGATTTGTCATTGTTTTAATTAGTGTTTGGAGAATAGAGAGCGTTTGCGGGAGCACCGGAGGGAATTTAGGGGGAATCGTACGTGGTGCAATCTGAGGGAATGACATGGCGAATGATTGACTTGATTTGGCTCTTGCCTTGACTGGTTTTTATTTTCTTTTTTTTTTTTAATTACAATCCAGACACGATTATCTGAAGGCCTCAGAAAAATCGATAATCGAATCACGAAAAAAAAATTTTTTTTTTGTATGTCTAATTTTTGACAGTTGAGCCCAAGTATGACCCCTAACCGACGTCAAAGTGACTTAAAAATTAAAACCCAAGATGGCGGCCATTACGGCCAGGGTTACCAGGTCAAAATTTAAAAAATCTGGCAAAGTATCGTCGAAAAATCTGGAAAAATCTGGCAGACGAAAATCTAACCATTCTCAATAGTAAAGGGGAGGGAGGATATGAATTTATTTAAAAAAAAATCAGGTGGTTTAATTGATTTTATGACCTCAAATATGTTTCATTAACATTCCCTTTAAGAATAACTCATTCTATTTTTTTTTATTTTCAATAAAATTCGTTTATTTTAATCAAAAAGTTGTTTAAAATAAGCATCAACTGAAAAATCTGGCAAAAACTGTCAAAATCTGGCACTGATGGCCTATCAACAATCACTTTACTTAGAAAATTGTACTTAGCGTAGGAATTTGAATCCATGCAAAGGAATCTGATCTTCCACAATGATAAAGTAAGCAAATTGGTGACTTGACGTATGGTTTGGAAAATTTCAAAACCTACGGCAAGTTGACGTTTCTATATCAAAGGTAAACAAACAACTGCATAGCAACGTATAACAGCCCAGCAAGTTTGCTAAGTTGATTATTAGGGTGGGTACGTTTTTCAAAAAGTTCTCGGATCAAGTTTTAGTATGGTTCCCCTTGTAGGGCATGCCCATAGGGACTTTCATGCCAAATATCAGCTCATTTGGTTGTAAACTGGCTGCGCGCATCAGAGTTTAAATTTACATGGGAATTACTATGGGAAATTGGAACTTTTTGTTCAAACGCTCCTACAGGTCTGGGAAAATCACGCGCCAACTTCTGGTGTGGTCAGGCCTATGGGGAATGGTCTGGAGAACACTTTTCCCGAAGAGAGCATATGGATTCGTTGTCCCTAGACCTGGCGCATCGACAAACAATCCGATGTCTCCAGAATCAACGGTTTTCCCTCAAAAGCATCAAATTTTCCTTAGCATGCTATGAAAGCTTGATGCACACCGCGACGCCATACGTCAGGCAGCTACCACGTGGTTGAAATATTTGCAAAAAAGATACAAATTTGCTATGCAAAGATTCTGAATTCGACTAAAAATATCAGGATTACTCTAAATGATCATTTTCTAGTTAGAAGAAGGTTTGCAATTAAATATTCCAGCCGTTTCTCACCCACGTGGTAGCTGTCTGACATATGGCGTCGCGATGTTCATCAAGCTTTCATAGCATGCTAAGGAAAACTTGATGCTTTTTGAGGAAAAACCGTTGATTCCGGAGACATCGGATTGTTTGCCGATGCGCCAGTTCTAGGGACAACGAATCCATATGCTCTCTTCGGGAAAAGTGTTCTCCAGACCATTCTCCATAGGCCTGACCATACCAGAAGTTGGCGCGTGATTTTCCCAGACCTGTAGGAGCGTTTGAACTAAAAGTTCCAATTTCCCATAGTAATTCCCATGTAAACTTAAACTCTGATGCGCGCAGCCAGTTTACAACCAAATGAGCTGATATTTGGCATGAAAGTCCCTATGGGCATGCCCTACAACGGGAACCATACTAAAACTTGATCCGAGAACTTTTTGAAAAACGTACCCACCCTATTGATTATAGATGACGTCAGTAAGTTACGTACTATTTCTAAGCAATTTATCTGTTCTACGCAACTTAACTATTCTAAGTAAAGTGATTGTAGATAGGCCATGAGAAGGATGAATCTTTATTCTGGCTGACACTTGAAAAATATGGCATTCCCAGATTTATCTGGCAACCTGGCAACCCTGATTACGGCGGTAACGAAATATTTAAAAAGGTGTATTGTATTATGTAAAAGGAAATCAAATATTTAAATTTGACTACAATGGAATCGCAAAACTCAAATTTGATGTTTAAACCAAGAAAAAAAAAAATTTTTTTTTGTTCTTGATTTGATTATTTGAAGTCCCATACAAACCATTGGATAATCGGACTTCTGATACAGTCATCCCACATATTCGGAACACCCACAAATTCGGAACACTTTCGAGATAATTTGTCAATAGCATGCCAAATGCAGCTTTTCCGTCAACCCTACCATTTTTAGGACCTTTATTTGGACATTCTCTTGCTATTTCATTAGTAAAGTAGTACTTTTTAGACAAAAATTTCATTTCAAGACAATTTTATCCAGAGCAGCAAAACACTGCCTCCAAATTGCCTGTTTCATAATTGTGGGATGGCACGAGTTCCATTGATTTCAGTGTGTGAAGTCATTATTTTGTTAAAAATCTGTATTGCTGGAGAGAACCAAGGTTTGTTTACATCCGTAAGAAAAAAGTGTTCCGAATTTGTGGTTTTCATGGGTCAATGTTTTTCTTTAAAATATGCTATAAAACATAAAAAACTACAGCCGGTCTATACATCAATCGAAAGATCTCAAGAAAAGCTTCCACATGAAGGAAAAAGCAAAACATTATGTTCGACTATCGATTTTCTATGATTTTTCAACCATCGGCCGATCTGTAAACCGTTCCGAATATGTGGGATGACTGTAATCGAAACTTAGGATAATCGAGGATTCGGACAATCGAGTGTGGACTGCATCTTGAAACCACGTGCTGAGAAATCGTTAAACAATGAGGTTGAAATGTCAACATCAGTCTGACAACTGGTTTTGACGTATGAGTGCTTTTAAATTCGAATACGTTCCAACTAGCGAGCATTCGATGTATCTAAATTTAAATTAACGAATCCGCTCTACACTAGATTTTTTTGAAAAACTTTTATTTTCACGCATGGTCATGTTTTTTATGCATCATATTTTTTCCTGTCACTTTTCAATATTTTGCTTGTTTTTGTGTTTTAGCCAAGCATTTAATTGGTTACGTTGAACATGGTCTGGTTAATAATATAAATGCAAAGCAAAGAAATTCTCCAAAAATGTGTTAAAAATACGAATTGGTTAGCCACATTTATCATATTAAAAAACTTTTTTTTTTAGGTTTCATAGAGAAAAATTTTTCTGTTTAATACTTTTTCAAAAAAAAATGGAGAATGCTCAATTTTAAATCCATTTAGGTTTAGAGTAGGCGATTTGATGGATTGGGATGAAACAAATAAGGCCCGTAGAAAGGGGGTTGGGCACCGAAATGGTTGGAAGACATATGGGTAGGGAAGAAGAAGACAAAAAGTAGACCATTTTTTCTTCAAAAATCTTGTTCTGGGCGTACACAGAAAAAAATCATGGTAATATTACATCTGGGAAGGGGTACATCCTTTCTGTCAGAAAAAATGTGCAATTTTACCCTTGAAAATGTGAGATTTTACCACTTTTCTGTTTAAATGTCGCTTTTTCAGTCTAAATTCAGGGTTGCGAATGAGCGAGCGAGCCAGAATCCGTGCTGAGAATGAGCATGAGGACTTAACAGGTAGCTCGTGCTCGCTCATGCTCAACGCATGCGCTCGCGCTCAATGAGCGCTCATCAGCAAATCAGGTAGATTTTTAGTATTGTTTATGAATCTGGCACAGGCCAATTGGATTGCCACTTTTGAAGAAAATTTCATCGCGAAAAAGGGACATGAACTCAAAGTTGCATTGGTAATTTAATTTTGGTTTACCGCGGTAAATTCATCAAATTATTCGTTGGCGTCGAACTGTCAAAAATTGATCGCGGTGGATTGCGGGGGATGTGGTAATGGTAAATTTATGAAACTTTAATGTTGTCAGCCTATATATTTTTTTCAGAGTTTGATAATTTAGAGAACTAGTTTTGATTAATTTCCCGATAAATGAAAAATGGCTGACACGCAAGTAAAGTGTCTTTATTTGTTAAGAATCCCAGACACTCTTTTTAGCTTATTTCACTTTCAAATTTAGAGTAAACTGTCAAGGAACGGAATTTATAGGTCTTAAATAAGCTGTAAATAGAATGGTAATCGATTTTTTTTATAATCAAACATGTTTTTACTTGTGAGCATGCTCATTTCTCATTTATTTATTTGGATCGACTCCAGCATATAAATAAGATAATTGGGTCCTAAAATGAAGCTTAGATTGCTGATATTATTGTTTACAGCGATAAAGCTTATTTTTCTGAGTACAAGTAAAAAAAAAATATGAGCGCGAGCGCGAGCACTGAGCATTTTCGCTCATAAAATAAATGAGCAAACACGAGCACGAGCAAACGTGAGCTAGCTCGCGTCACGCTCCTCCTCACGAATGAGCGAAAAATGCTCGCTCATGAGCGGATGAGTGCTCAAAATCGCAACACTGGTCTAAATTGAGGTAAAATTACATCATAAAGAGGTAATATTCAAGCTTCGAAAATTACACCTTTCAAATTTACACAATTTTTTAACTGTTTGCAAAGGAGAGTGCACAGGATTCATATTTAACAGTTCAGCCAAAAGAGCTTGAAGAATAGTTTAAAGATTCGCACTCTTCAGTAAAGTTGTTCCTTGAAACATTAGCTATAACCTCATGAAGTTTAAAAAAACTAAATTACGTAAGGGACTATCCATAAATCACGTGGGCACTTTTTTGGAAATCTCAACCTGATATTTTGCCGTACAAGTTTAATATTACATGGTTCTCTTTGCTCCATTTGGAAATCGATGTTTATTTTCTCGGAATCAATCAAACAAAAATCCCAAACACGGAAGGATTAATCACATTCGTAGTCAAACACGCGCTGAAACTCAAACATTTACCTCCGACAGACATACAAAGTAACGACAAATCCGCTGCTAATGATTCCTTCCAATCCACCCTCACTCACGCTCCTTCACAAAAAAAGTGGGTCACTTTCCCCCCTGCCAAATATGTAAATATGTATGCCGGATGGTGTGCCTGATTTACCATCATCGCCATTGTCATTCTTCCGCGTGACGTACGATGTCTCGACGCGGAACAGATGAAGCTGTCATATTTTTCATCAGGCATCCAACTCCCTCCCTCTAAAAACTTGACAGATCTTCCACAAATTTGGCCCCAAATCCGGCCCGGTTGACGGCAAATCTCAGTCACCGTGACGTCACCTTAGTTAGAGCATGTGCTCTCACTATTATTATTTTTAAGGCCATTTGGACTTGGCCCCAGCCAGCCAGCGAGCTCGCATTATTAGGATTAATTAGTTGATCGTATCGTCTCCCGGAACCTGGTCCCGTGGTCCGGGGTGGTCCGTCCCCCAAGAGTGGCGCGCGACCGGGAAAGATAAAGCTGACGTACAAATGAGCGACTTTGCATGCGCCACCACCAGTTGGCCGGATTATTAATGAGAGTGATAAATTAGCCCCACTCGAGAACGACCCCTCCTTCCCTTTTGGCTGGATTCTATTGCTGCTGGAAGCAAATGCGGATGCGATTTCCAGGTTGTCCAACGAGGGACGTTCTTTTTCGGCATGATGTGTTTCAAAGGTTCTTCAGGAGGAGGCCATCAACATAAGAGAGATGTAGATTTGGCATAATTTAAACTTGATGTAAATAATGTTCTGGGTTTGATTATGGATCTCTTAGATTTTTTTTTGATTTTTAATATTTTTGTGTATAAAAAAAAGTCGGACTTTTTTTGGGCGTAATATTAAATGTTTGGCCATTTTGAAATGTAAGTTTTGTTTCAGAAATTGAAAAAAAAACAAAACTTTTCGCAAATATTTAAATTTTCAACATTGAAAATTTCATCATTATTTGCCAGTGTTGCAAATGAGTGATAGAAAAGCTATCAATATCCGAGAGTATAGCGACCGTCACTA